>NC_056729.1:1034044726-1034219726 GCF_019279795.1 Protopterus annectens
TACTTATTGCAGTGATTATTTAGGTATGAAATATAACTTTTTAAAATATCTCCAAGAAAATGTCTCTGAGATAAATGGGTAAGGACAAATACTTGCATACATCTCCAATGTACAGATTTTTACAGAATGTCCAGATTTTTTTCCTCATATTTTTGATACGTTTTTCATAAAATTGTGTTTTTCTGGCAAATTAGCCGTAAATCTTTGAAGACTGAAGTCAGAAAACAACAACAGACATTTGAGTTTCAGAGTTCATACCCTTCAGAAAATCCATACTAATGCAAAACCTGTTATTCTATCAACTTTATAAGTTTGTATGACAATATTTAAAATTGTCGCTATTTTTGAGCCCTTGTCCCACTTTTATTCATACCTTTGTCCACATTTCTTGCTCAAAGAGGTTGAGAAGTATGACAAAGAATGATAAACGACTGCTCTATCTCTGAGTTGGAGAATGAGATTATAAAAATATGGGGGTGCAGGGACTTACCCCCATAATATATGCATAGTTTCATTTTTGACATGTTTGCATGAATGCTACTCCCTTTCAGTACATACCCAAAATGATGTTGTGTTCAGAAATGTACATGCTGTTCTGGTTAAAGGTCATGCATTTCAATCCAATGTAGAATAACCCTTATCCTAGGCATCACTATTATATAACTCAAATTTATTTCACAGATATAGTTAAAAGCCATCTACTGAGGTATAATATATTGCATTGAATAGAATGCCAAGGATGTGCAGTAATTAATTTTTTTAGATTAAAAAATTATTAATAGCCACTCCTGGAGATCATTGGGTAAGAGTGAATGCAATAGGTTACCAAAGTTACAGTTACTGTTCATAAGCTGGCACAGAAAGGCACTGTGCGGACAGTGATGCTTCTCAAATTCAGAGAAGTATGTGATTATAGCTTTGGTCTTCAATAACCTGGCATGTGACAGGCAGTGGTCACACCCAAGACAGAGGTGTTAATTTGCCACACACTCAAGAGTGACTAAATCACTTATATTGTTGCCCACAGTACAGTCTGTAGGGCCATCCTTGCTAGACCCTTATGGATAATGTACACAGTGATAATTAATACATCAGTTTCCATTAGCTGGAGACTTTAACTGTGACTAGTGAAAAAAGAAGAAAAAGAAGGAAGTGATGTTAACATAATAACAAAATAATAAATAGAGAAATGTTATATATATGGAGTAATGATCACTGGACTTATAAAAGAAATAATATAAGAATGGAGGTAGAGTATTTTATAATTTTGGAAAGCTTGAAAGTTATTCAAAAAGGAGTAAAAGTAACATTTTTTTCAGACCGTTTAGCAATTTGGATAGAGGTTCAAGGAAAGGAAGGATATATATAAGAGTAATTAAAGATATTAAAAGACTAAATGAAAAAGACTTAAATGAGGAAGATAGAAGTGGGATTAATGAGATATGGAGAGATCATCTAGATGTAAGATTTTTTATAAAGAAGGGACAAGTTGGTGGATAACTTTGAAAGAAAAATACAAAAAATGTTTCTTGGAATGGCAAGATATAAAAAGAACAAAAGAGAAACACGGATACAAAAATTGAGCCATGAAGTATTTAAAGAGGCATTAAGAAATAAGATAAGATGAACCAGGAGAAAATTAAAAAAAATGTTATTTAAATATATTCCACACAAGGAAAAAAGAAGATATTGTGCCATATTTGAATAAGATAGTAAAGGAAAATAAAAGAATAATTAGAGAAATAAAGAATGAAATAGGAGAAAGGGTGATAACACAGCAGAAGAAAATGGAGGTAATAATAAATAGAAGAAAAACAAAAATGGATAGTGAGAAGATAAAATAAAGAAGATAATGAAAGCCTAGAAAGAAAGAATAAGTGTGAAAGAACTGAAGGATATAATAAAAAAGTATATGTGGAAAAAACTACAGGACTGGATTGGATTGAATATTATATGTATAAAAATATGAAAGAGTGGCAAAAGAAATTTTTTGTGGAATTATTAAATTTATGGTAAGAAAAGGAGTGGCAGAAAAATATATATGTATGGAAGCAATGACATTTATATGTAAGAATGGAGAAAAAGATGTAAGACGTTAGAGACTGATAGTATTGAATAACACAGATTATAAGATACTCATGAAAATAACAAGCAAAAGATTAGAAAATAAGGTAGAGAAATGACTTGAAGTTACAATTTTTGGTAAAAAGGGAAAATGAAGTCAAGAATTGTTGACAATACTGAGAGAAATGATAGACAATATAATAGATAGAAAGGCTGAAGTTAAACTTATGGTAGGTGATTTTAGTGAAGCAGTTGATAAGATATAGCATGAAATGAATGTAAGTAATAAAATAATAAAAATATTTGCTTCAGTGTATGCAAATAACAAAGTAACAATAGTATTAAATGGATATTTAAGTAAAGAAATAAATACAAGAAGTGGTATAAAGCAGGGATGTCCAGCAAGCAGTATTTTATTTGTGTTGATTATGAACACAGTGGTTAGTAAGATGAATAGAGCATTAAAAGTAGCAGGATATAAATCAAGAGAAGGAATTCAACTACTGGTGGCACTTACTTATGCAGATGATATAGTTTTAATGACTAAGAATAAAGGATTAAGCAACTTAGTCAATATGTAAAGCTTATTGGATTGTGCATAAATAATGATAAAAGCAAAAAGATTGGAATGACAGATAAAATATAAGGTATTCAGTTTAATAAAGAAGTAATAGAGATTTTGGGGTTAAAGTTTGGTATTTGTGTGCATAGAATGCAACAATGGGGAATATTATGCAAAAATAAGGAATATATTTAGGTTCTTGAGGACATATAAGCTGATGTAAAAAAATATATTTAATTCAATTTTATTTGGAACTATTGCATATTTAGCAAGTGTGTATAAGTTACTGTCATAGTATGAAAAATAATTCATGTTGATTGTATTTTCATTTATATGGATATCAAGGTTAAACCCAGTCAAAAGATGGGGGCTATATCTCAAAGAAGAAGAAGGAGGGTTAAGATGAATTAATCTGATTGTCCATGCAACATCTCTGAATTCATATAAGGTATTGACAGGGTCAAAAGAAGAGAGCTCTAATATATGTAATAAGGAAAGTAAAATAAAATGAAATATGGGAAAGAGAAGGTATAGAGGAAAGATGAAAAGAGTATTTAAATCAGGAAATGTAAGAATATCAAAGACAAAACTTTGTTATGGAAAATAAATATAAAGAATGCACAAAAAATAGGAATGAGTGGCATTTAAACATAATGAATAAACATTATTGTATTTATCCATGGATACATCTAGAAAATGAAAAAAAAGAAGAGCTATAAAAGTAAGATTTGGGTAGTGTAAAAAGTTTAATGATTGTGAAAATTTTTTCTGTGGAGATTAGCAATAAGAAAGTTGCCAGTGAAGGCTAATATGCCATACAAAAGAATACAAGAAAGAATACATAATTATTATAGTGAAATTCAAAGACAACAGAACATTTTTTTTATTGTAAAAAAATAAAAGATTTGTGGATGAAAATATGTGAAAATAAGGTACTGGAAGATATTAAAAGTATAAAAGATTCAAATATGAATATGTTAGAGCATGGGTATTATGGCAATAAAGGACAGAAGGATGTGAAGGAATGCGGACTAAATGGAATGAAAGACTAAATGAGATAAAATTCAATGGAAAATGGATATTGTCAGAAGTAGTGAAGAAGATATATTTCTGGTTATGGAAAAAAAGGTGACAGAGAGAAAAAATGGAAATTATAAAGATGAGATTAGAAAGTGCTGAATTGTAGGTAGATAGTAAAGGGAAAAGGTATTTAACAATGTATATAATTGTAAACCATGCATAATATGTAAATAATGTAAATATTATATGATGTTTAGTAAAGAACCTTACTCTTTTTGTTAGCTGCTGTGGGATCTTTTATATCTACCTGAGCTACCACCAACTCAAGTAGATGGGGCCACTGTTTAATGTCAAATCCAAAGGACAAATTCCTTCTTGGAATTTGCCTAAGTATTTGAGACACATTGCAGAACTGTGTGAATATGAATGTGTGTGTATGTGTGTTTGTGTGTATCTGGGTGTGCTTGTGTGCACATGTGTATCCTGATCCTATGATTCTCATGTCTCATTCAGCATTTGTTTATTACCTTTCTACCTCTGCAGGTTGGGATAGCCTATGGCTCCTGTGCAATACTGCTTAAGATAAAAACTGTATATAAGTTAGTATATGTAAATGGGTGGAATGAATTAATGAGTAAATAGTTAAAAGGACACATGGAAACAGTAAATCAAGTTTAGTTATATGAAAATATGTTTGCGATTAGGGAAGTCAGTCATCTATAGCAGGGCTGGTACCTTTCTATTGTCTGTATAACAGCAATAGAAAATGCTATCTTTATATCAATCTATCTAGTTATTCCCAGTGGCTATGTCACTTGCTCAACCTGTATGTTGTTTAGTAGTTGACATAAATATCTGCAATAGGGTTGCAACACAAGAAAATAGAGAAAGGATGAAAATTTACCCAGAATCTCCCTTCCTTTAAAACCTTACTCCACTCTCACCTCTCCTCTCTCTGGGAGTGGTCCTTTACCCATCCTACCTGAATCCTAATACCTATCTCTATCTTATCCTACTCAAAACTCTGCCACTGCTTAGATTCTTTTCTCTACAATTATGATGTACTAAATGAACATGAATTTGCTGTTTCTTGTAAATATCTTATAAGTGGTTGACATACTTCTTATATTTCAATGTTTTTATAATATTGTCTTTCTGTATACAGAAGTTGATTTGTTGCTCTTATATGCTGTACTAATTATCACTTTTAAATATCTTTTAATATTGTCTTTCTGTCTGGAGCTTTTCTCCTCGGGCCTCCATTGAAAAAGGACTACTTTGGCCCAATGAACTTTCCCGGTTAACAAACTAAAATAAATAAATGAAAATAAATAAATTTACCTGAAAAGATAGAAGGTTATGCAAATTTTAATTTGTAAATTTACCACCAGTCTGGCTCCATGTCCCTTATGGACAGAGGCAGTCAGTAAAAAATGTATTATCCTAACTAACACCCCGCACACAAATCTTTATTTATCTCCCTACAAACGTGCTCTACTAGTATAGATGCTCTTGATACTCAGAACCCACATCATACCTCTCAGCTGTTCAGATTTTAGCAGAAAGTCCAGATTTTTGTCTCATATTTTTGGTCTGCTCCTCATAAAATCTATGGTTTTCTGCCAAATCACAGAGGGTGGAGACTTCTGAATAATGACATATATTTGACTTTCAGACTTCTTATCCTTTAGAAAATGCCTGCTAGCACAAAACCTATGGTTCTAGCAACTTTCTCAGTTTATAAGAGCTGTATTTAAAATTTCTCCCTATTTTGGGACTTTGTCCCCTATTGTCATATGTATTTTTCAGATTTCTAGCACTAAGAGATTCAGAGGTATGACCCAAATGGTTTGGGGTGTGCGGCTAGCCTTGTAAGAGTCCTGGTGGTCGTTATCCTAGTAACAACCTATGGACCTAGGAACCTATGAACATATATATGATTAACTGCAAAACACAGAAAAATGGATCAGGAAGGCAATAGCCAATGAAAATAGTACACAACTGTTTCCAATAGCAGTAGTTAAGTTATGTGGAAATAAAAATGGGGAAGCCATATGATGACAGATCAAAAATCAGACAAGGAATGGCACAAAGATGTAAGTAAGACAAGAGAAGGTTGAAATGAAAGAGGCATTATCACTACAAAACAAAAAAGATATCTTCATCTTCATATGCAGACTTTTCTTTTCATAGGTATACACATGCAAATGGCAGTTTAGAGGAAAACAATGACAATGGTATATAGGGTTTATCAGAAGACATATTAACATGTATTAGAATAATTTTGCATGTGTATTCTAGAATATAGGAGGTAGAAGTGATAGAATGCAAACATTCAAGTACCACAAAGGAATACATATAGCCAAGATGTGTCTTTTATATATGCACACACACACACACACATATAAATATATATATATATATATATATATATATATATATATATATATATATATATATACATATATATATATATATATATATATATATATATATATATATATATATATATATATGTATACATATATATATATATATATATCTGTAAGATTTTTTTCTTTTTTTCTCTGAAGTGGTTTAGCCTTAGAACTTATAATACTAAATAAGGGGTAAAGCCCCCCTAGATTGCAAGGGTCCATAGAAGTCATTTATCCCCCTAGAGTACAAGGGTCCATAGAAGTCACTTTTTGTTATGAGTTAATTCATCATTTATAGGTTATAATTCAGTTCAGCCACCTTAGCTGGTTTACTGCAATGTCTGTGGGTAGAACATGGCATTTTTTAATGGCCTTTTCATGGAGATGACTGCATGCAGTGAGGAAAACAAATGAAATTAGTCTCTGTTGCAGTGTAAATTTACCGTGAGGGATGATATTTTTGCACAGATACAAAAGGAAAAGCTCATTTACAGTCAGACTCCAGCTTTATTAAATGCAGAGATGTGCCCATTAGCACCAATACAGTTAAACTCCAGTAAATGATTGCTTTACAGTTATCATGCAGGTCATATAGGCATGTTTTTTTTCCATTTTGTAGTTTTGATATGCTGCTACGTGACTAAAGATCACAATATAATGCCTAGCAGTCAAAAGTGTGAATATTTAACTTTGACCTAATAAGAAAATGATGAATATTAAAACTTGCTTTAAGAGTAAACCAGTGCTTTTTAGCAGAGGAATTTGCCCTTCCTACACCTAGACACACCAGCCATTTATTTTATACGTACTATATGCAGACCTGCTACATCTAGTTAAAAGTAAAAGGAATTCTCAAATGTATCACAGTCTCAGAATTAATATATAGTACAACACAGTCACACTTTACTTTTTGCAGTTATGAGTGCTAAACATAGTTTACAGCTTTACCTTACTTCCTGGATGAGCATGTAGGCACAGTTAGAATTTCATTGCTAAGTGCATACTAAAGTCATTCAACATATTACAGGATATTCAAAATGTTTAAGAAAGTTTGTTCACTGTTTCTCTAATTAAATAAATAGTTGATGTGGGTGGTATGGATTACTAAAAAAGTTCTGCTGTAGCACTTCTTTGTATTTTTAAGTATCTAGTTTGCTTTATGCATGCTGTAAACTATACTTGCCAAAACATTTGAGATAAGACCACTGTATTTTCTTGTCTTAGCATTCTAGTTCTTTGTTTCAGTCTTAAAGTTGTCGTGAATTTAAAATTTTTGTAGAAGAAAGCCATGATTTATGACTACTTGCTTGATCGTCACTGCTTATTTTATGTGTTTTATTGTCACTTCACATTATGTTTACACAGGACTATAAGAAGTTTTCCTAGGAAATCTGCACTCTATATATTTGTTGTAATCTATGTGTTCTCTTTGCTTCCTATCTATCTATCTATCTATCTATCTATCTATCTATCTATCTATCTATCTATCTATCTGTCT
This sequence comes from Protopterus annectens, assembly GCF_019279795.1. Classification (NCBI taxonomy): domain Eukaryota; kingdom Metazoa; phylum Chordata; order Ceratodontiformes; family Protopteridae; genus Protopterus; species Protopterus annectens. The sequence continues at coordinate 1,034,052,288 of NC_056729.1, forward strand.
ATCTATCTATCTGTCTATCTATCTATCTATCTATCTATCTATCTATCTATCTATCTATCTATCTATCTCTCTATCTACACATATGGACTTAATAAATTTGGTGGAATAGCATTTATGCTGGCATGCCTAATGCTGCCACAAACTGATCAATATCAATGCACATTGACATGCTACTATGCATACACTGAGCATTATTCTTGGAACATGCAAAAATTTAAAGAAAAAACACAAAGAAAACTTTATTTTTTTGCAGGGGGGTGGCATGTCCCCTGCATCCTCCACACCCCTGTCTTGTTATATATTATAACCCCGAGATCATGTAATCACAGAGGAAAGGAAATATTTCCAAACCCCGAGAGCTGTGTGATTCCGCACACCTGTTGATCTGTATAGGTGACCAAATTTTGTTAACTAAACAGATGTTGGTCAAAGGGGTATTCAACAATATTAACTTTCTCCATATATATGTTAATCAAAGGTTTGATATGACACTTGCAAGGTGTGACTGAAATATATATGTAATCAGCTCAGCTGTGCATAACTACTGCTGTCACAAGGGGCACTATGAAATATTGTAACTGTCTGATATAATTTTCATGATTTTGACTTATTCCTCTTTGTTGAAACTTAACAATAATATATAGTCTATCCCTTATCTGCAATGTAATGTCCTTCATTTTAGTTCTCTATAAACAAGTGTGTTTTAGGAGGTGGTAGAGGGGGAAGAGAAACTCAAAACATATCGACCAGAGATTAGGGCTGAACCCCTGACCCATGAGGCACATATCTTAACCGCTGAACAGGTGTGCTGCCCATGTTCTTTATTATTAGGGGTGTTTCTGTGTCTCGTTTTACTAGCGATTCTCTTTATTTTTGCTTATATAAAATATATTACATTCAAAGTTAAAATTATTCCAGTTCTATCCTTTTTTGTAAGGGAAACTGAATGAAAAATGTGCAATAACACAAGACTTCAACTTTCAGCACTGTTAGCCCACTGCTCAGTACAAGTGCTAAATGAAAGCATTGTTTTAAGAATCAGATGTGTGGTGGTTGTGATTACGTCTCATACTTTGTGCATAAACAGTGAGCGTAAACAATTGTCTTGGCAGAAAAAGGCTGTCAGGGCTCCTTGGCTACTGGCACAACCCTTCACAAAAGTACATTTGTAAGAACAGCTGCAGATTGTGTAATGAGATGTGAGTGACCCAGCCCCACTGCCAAGCTGACTTGTTGTTCATAGCCATAATAATCTGAAAGTGCTAGCAACTAAGTCAGAATATGTGAAAAGTGCATGCAGAAATTAGATATTCCACATGTATGAAATGAATGCCTGCTTGTTTGACAATCCAAACATGTATGTAGAGGATTATGTCCAGGAGCTACAAAATGTTAGTTTGTGTTATAAAAGATCAGGGGACCTCAACCAACTACATAATTTCTATGTCAGATTAAAGTTCACTCAATACTCTTGAGAAAAGTCTCTGTTAGAAGCCAAGGCTGAGGTGTTTAACAAAATGGTCGGATTGAGATATTTATCTAGTGACTAGGAAAATGCAGAATTGCCAAGTAGTAAACAATTGCAGTAAAGAGGTGCATCATTTCATCTTGTGAAAAACAAGTGCAAAAATCTGACAAAACTGACCACTGTATTTAAAAAAAAAACTGATGCCTGTCCAGAATTTGCTAAAAAAAAAGAACAACAAATACTTTTTTGATGGGGGATAGTAAAGTATTTTGTCTTTTTTCGTCATAGTGATTATAATCAGTAGCAGGCTGTGGGGGTACACAACCCATCAAATTAAGGTAGAGGACAAGTTCTTCCCACATAAAACACTAAATGTGCACAACATTTTCTACCATTAATGTAGACTGCTCACGTTTTGGGTGTCTCAATAAAACAGTGTGGATAATTCAGATATTGTTAAACAGGAAGACTACTGTAATTAAAGGATATTATTTAATATGCTTGCTTTTGTATTATGTTTATTTAAGAAAACATTGTGATCTGGGTAAAAGTTTACTGTGTAATGGTAAATTAAATGTTCATGATTCTAAACTATTTAACATTGATTATGGTTGTCTTGGAGACACTGGGGATGATACAGCAGATGGTAAAATAAAGCTTGCTGATTCTTTATTGGCTGAATCCATGTTGACATCTGATATAACTTGTTGTGTCCAGACTAATCAGATACAACTTGTACAACTTGTTGTGTCCAGACAGAATCCTGATGGCACTTTCTGCTGAAGCAGAAATCACCGAACATATTTAACTGAAAGTGCAGTTCACCGAAAGTGCTGGTCACACTACAGTGCGGTTAAAGGAGAATTCCATTTTCCCCACTGTAGTGCGACCTCGGAGTGAGAATATAAAAGTAGGGGGGTGTGGGGGCACAGCCCCCCTATATGAAAGAAGATTTTTTTTTTTTTTTTTAGAATGCACTTTAACAAAAACGCTTTTTTGGTGAAAGCGCTTTCGTTAAAGTGCGTTTGGTTATTGTGGATTTGGACAATTGAACTTTCGTTCAATAGTCCTAAATCTATATATATATATAAATATATATATATATATATATATATATATATATATATATATATATGTATATATTCATATACATTAATAAAAAATATCATATTTTCTTAGATTTAGGTGTATGTATAACTTTTCTGACAGGAAAGTACAAATATATGACTGCATATAAGTTTTAGTCTGAAAGCATCAAGCTTGTTAAATAACTTTTCATATCTTTAAAAATTCTAGTACAAATAATGAAGCATCTTATGTGCCAATTACGTCCTCTGTGAAAACACTTTACAAAACTTTGGAAAGCATTCTAAGAATCATGTCAGAAGGCTGTTTAACTGTTTTTGTTATAATTTCTGGGGAAAGGTCAAATGTATTTAAAAAATAAAACAAGAAATGTGTTTGAGACTATATTTTCTCCGTTGCTTTGCTAATTATTTAAATTAATTTCAGTATTTCATGCCCTCTTTATTACATTTAAGAACCCTATTAGATCTTACTTCAGCCGTGCAAACAAAACCCTTTCCTTGAACAAATGTGCCATGAGGTCATTGTTCACCTAGGTACAAACTAGTCCAAAACATTTCAATTAGATGGAACTTAATTGTGTTCCAAAGTTTGTTGAAAAATATAAAAACAAGCGTGTATATTTATGACAATGTCCCATAAGCCATTATTCTTCTAATAAAATTGAATACTATGAGACCATAAAGGTGTTTTCCTTTTCTTTGTTGATGTCACGTGCCAATTGTTTCATCTCAGTCGACATCACTCAGAAGTGTGAAACGTGCAAAATCGAATCTGCTATGAGCTCTGGACCTGTGGTAAGATAAACGCACATGGTAATTTAACAACATATTGAAAATAAAATTGGTGGTGGTAAGGTGTATTTTTTGGTGCTAAAATGTATATTTCTTTTAAACCAATGTCCAGGCTACATGTTTTCACTGAGGTATTTTTGCAGTTCAAAGAACTCATCAAAGTGGTTTTTGCAAAGATATTAACTCTCCGCCAAGTGTGAGCCCAAACAAAAAGTCTACACTTAGAGTAAAAGGAAAAAGATGCAAGAATGATTCTTCATGGCACTGGCTGTCAGGTATGCTGTTGTTGTTGCATTTGTGTTATGTTGTGTCCAACACAACTACAGCTGACAACAGTAACCATTCGAGGCATATGTTATACATAGTGCTCCTGTAACCATTCCAGGCATATGTTATACATAGAGCTCCTGTAACCATTCCAGGCATATGTTATACATAGTGCTCCTGTAACCATTCCAGGCATATGTTATACATAGTGCTCCTGTAACCATTCCAGGCATATGTTATACATAGTGCTCCTGTAACCATTCCAGGCATATGTTATACATAGTGCTTCTGAAACCATTCCAGGCATATGTTATACATAGTGCTCCTGTAACCATTCCAGGCATATGTTATACATAGTGCTCCTGTAACCATTCCAGGCATATGTTATGCTAGTGCTCCTGTAACCATTCCAGGCATATGTTATACATAGAACTCCTGCAACCATTCCAGGCATATGTTATACATAGTGCTCCTGTAACCATTCCAGGCATATGTTATACATAGTGCTCCTGTAACCATTCCAGGCATATGTTATACATAGTGCTCCTGTAACCATTCCAGGCATATGTTATACATAGAGCTCCTGTAAACATTCCAGGCATATGTTATACATAGTGCTCCTGTAACCATTCCAGGCATATGTTATACATAGTGCTTCTGTAACCATTCCAGGCATATGTTATACGTAATGCTCCTGTAGCCATTCCAGGCATATGTTATACATAGTGCTCCTGTAACCATTCCAGGCATATGTTATACATAGTGCTCCTGTAACCATTCCAGGCATATGTTATGCTATTACTCCTGTAACCATTCCAGGCATATGTTATACATAGAGCTCCTGTAACCATTCCAGGCATATGTTATACATAGTGCTTTGTAACCATTCCAGGTATATGTTATACATAGTGCTCCTGTAACCATTCCAGGCATATGTTACACATAGTGCTCCTGTAACCATTCCAGGCATATGTTACACATAGTGCTCCTGTAACCATTCCAGGCATATGTTACACATAGTGCTCCTGTAACCATTGCAGGCATATGTTATACATAGTGCTCCTGTAACCCTACCAGGCATATGTTATACATAGTGCTCCTGTAACCATTCCAGGCATATGTTATACATAGTGCTCCTGCAACTATTCCATTCATATGTTATACATACAGCTCCTGTAACCATTCCAGGGATATGTTATACATACAGCTCCTGTAACCATTCCAGGCATATGTTATACATAGAGCTCCTGTAACCATTCCAGGCATATGTTATACATAGTGCTCCTGTAACCATTCCAGGCATATGTTATACATAGTGCTCCTATAACCATTCCAGGCATATAGGTTCATAGGTTCATACTAGGCTATCTGCCCTAGGGCATTTATAAGCCTTGCCAGAGTATGTTTGGCTTTCGCCACCCATTTTAAATTAATTTTGCTATGCCCTTTTTCAAGGTTAGTATACTGTGCCTCTGTCTAACAGTGACACAGAAGTGATACCCGGGGTAAACCTACGATCTCCCATCCACTCATCAAGATTCCTCTTGAAGAGAGTCAATGAGGGACTCTGCCTAACCTGGACTGGGATTTTATTCCATAGTGAAGGGAGCCTCTGGGTTATGAATCTGTCCCTCCAGCATATCCTATTTATTTCAGTGCTGAGGTTCAAGTCTCGAGCGTGTAGCTCGATGGGATTTGGATTTTTTGACGTGCAGCATGTCCCTTAATTCCGGGTTGGACATGGCCTTATACGTCAGGCACAGGTCACCTCTGAGCAGGCGGTATGCCACTGAGTAGAGCTGGAGTTTCTTTAACCGGGCAGCATATGGCATCTGTTTGAGCCCTTTGATCCTCTTGGTGAGGTACTTTTGGGGTCTTTCCAGTTGCTGCAGGTGTTTGGTAAGGTACGTCCCAAAGGGCGCATTGTACTCGATTATGGGCCTGATGAGGGATGAGTAAAGAGGCACGATGACCTCCCTAATCTAGATGTGAATCCCTTCATGATTAGGTGGGCTATATAAAATGTTTTTCTAACCACTTTGGCCACGTGGTTGTCAAATGAGAGATTGCTATCAACTTGGGTCCCCAGGTCCCTAATTACTTCTTCTGTACTTAATGGATTACCACCTATGTGGTAATTTGTGGGCACTTTGTTTTGCCAAAGGGATGACTATACACTTTTGGCATTTATCTTGAGGCCATGGCTCTGGCACCAGTTGTCTGTTTCTATGAGGCCCTTTTGGAGGATGCTTGTGTCGGCTGGAGAGTCAATTATGGCGCAGTTTTCAGTCATCTGCGAACTTGGTCAGCCACAGTCCTTCCATGTTGGCCTGTACCTCCGAAATATATACCAAACAAGAGAGGTCCCAGGACTGAGCCTTGTGGGATGCCACTTGTAACTGGTTTGGAGTCTGACATGGCTCCAGCAATTCTAACCATGTGGGTTCTGTCCTTGAGCCAGTTTGCAACCCATCTAGTGACATAGGGGTTTATATTTAAGCTGGTGAGCTTATCTATAATGCCAGTGGGGTATTGTATCAAGGCTTTTAGGTGCCGATAGGCTGTGTGGACCACCTTCCCTTCGTCAATGGCCTTGGTGACTGTTTCAAAGAAGTCAACCAGGTTTAAGAGGCAGGATCTGCCCTTAACAAAGCCAAACTGGGTAGGATCCAGTGTCTGTAGGTCCCCAATATCTTTATTTATGAGGTCCATGATGATCCTTTCCATAGCTTTGCAGACCAAGCTAGTCAGGCTTATGGGCGATAGTTTCCAGGGTCCGTTGAGGCACCACCTTTGTGGAGAGGGTCCACTGTTGCTGTACGCCACTCTTTGGGTACATATCCTGTAGTAAGGCTGAGATTGAACAGTAGTTTTATGTTTGGGTTTAGCTCTTCTTGGAGTTCATGTAGGACGCAGCCTGGGACACTGTCTGGTCCCATTGATGCTGTTTTTTGCTTTGGAGAGGCGGCTCCACCTGAGCATCTGAGATGTCAGGGGGGGGGGGCAGCACTCTGCTGGGATAGATATTTCCCTTTTGGTGGGGAGTGGGGGAGAAGTTTGCTCTGAACCTGTCAGCTAGGATGTTGGCAATGTCTGTCAGATCAGTGTATTTTTTGTCATTTTGGACTAATTCTGAGCATATCTGGGAATTCCCACCCAGGTTCCTAACATAACTAAAGAAAGCCTTGTGATTATCCTTAGTGTCCTGTGCAATTTTCTCTTGAAGCTGGCCTTTGACGATTTTATGAGTGCCCTTAGTTTTTTGCTAATACTGATCAGAGATGCCTTCCCTTTTGGGATTTTGCTCTATCATGTAGTAGCTTCCTCCTTCTATTGTATAGTTTGTTTATGGCTGGGGTCCACCAGACAGGTCGTCTGCCTTTGGAGGATTGGGTCTTGGTTTTATTTGGGATAGCATGATCCATGCATTCCTGAAGGTGTTCATAGAATGCATTTATAAAGGATTCTGCGGTCTGGGCCGTATTTTCCACAGGCCGGGGCTTTGAAGGATTCCACCTTGGTTTTGAGGAGTGTGAAATTTGCTTTAGAAGTTTTTCACTGTGGTTTTCTGGGCAGGGGGTGGGGTCGGGATGTGAATATCCAGTGAGATCAGTTTATGGTCTGATCTTACCAGTGAGGGATACACTTCTGGTCTGGAGCATAGAGTCCCCATGTTGGTGATGATCAGGTCCAGTATGTTTTCCCCTCTTGTGGGAGTGGTAACAAGTTGTTCCATAGCATTTGAGTTTATGAATTCTAGGAACCTTTGGGCAAGGGTGTTGGAGCTAGAGTAATGCTCCCAATCTATGTTTTGGTAGTTGAAGTCGCCAGTGCTCCTGTAACCATTCCAGGCATATGTCATAAATAGTGCTCCTGTAACCATTCCAGGCATATGTTATATATAGTGCTCCTGTAACCATTCCAGGCATATGTTATCCATAGTGCTCCTGTAACCATTCCAAGCATATGTTATATATAGTGCTCCTGTAACCATTCCAGGCATATGTTATACATAGTGCTCCTGTAACCATTCCAGGCATATGTTACACATAGTGCTCCTGTAACCATTCCAGGCATATGTTACACATAGTGCTCCTGTAACCATTCCAGGCATATGTTATACATAGTGCTCCTGTATCCATTCCAGGCATATGTTATACATAGTGCTCCTGTAACCATTCCAGGCATATGTTATACATAGAGCTCCTGTAACCCTACCAGGCATATGTTATACATAGTGCTCCTGTAACCATTCCAGGCATATGTTATACATAGTGCTCCTGTAACTATTCCATTCATATGTTATACATACAGCTCCTGTAACCATTCCAGGGATATGTTATACATAGAGCTCCTGTAACCATTCCAGGCATATGTTATACATAGAGCTCCTGTAACCATTCCAGGCATATGTTATACATAGAGCTCTTGTAACCATTCCAGGCATATGTTATACATAGTGCTCCTGTAACCATTCCAGGCATATGTTATACATAGAGCTCCTGTAACCATTCCAGGCATATGTTATACATAGTGCTCCTGTAACCATGCCAGGCATATGTTATACATAGAACTCCTGTAACCATTCCATTCATATGTTATACATAGTGCTCCTGTAACCATTCCAGGCATATGTTATACATAGTGCTCCTGTAACCTTTCCAGGCATATGTTATACATAGAGCTCCTGTAACCATTCCATCTAATTTCCACCCATCCTTGCCTGGTAACCTCTGTGGATATAGGTGGCTATTCTCTGAGTCACTGGAGGAGGTGGATGCAACTCATAAGCATGGATGGATGGAGTATTTCTGCAGACTTGCATAGAAGACAAGAAGATAAGAGTAAATGCTGATACTATACATATTTTGGTCCTTTGAAAATGTTACAGTAAGCTACATGATTTAATATTTCCCTAGAATCTGTTCAGAGTAACATTTATTTCAAGTAATATTTTATTGACTCAAGATCCAGTGCTAGACAAGAAAATGCTGAGTGTTTCACATTTCTCATCACTTCATTTTTCTAAAGTTACTTTTTCTGTATTTAATTACTCGTATGATATCTGAAAAGGATCTGATGACAATATTGTAGTAGTAATTCTTGTGTCTAGAGAACACTTTTTGAGCAGTGTCTACTTAAAGCAATGTAAGCCATATGAGGGTAAAGCAGATAGCATTTCAGCCAGTATAATTCATTTAGCGACATATAAATTGGCTGACTCATTTGATGGAGATCAATTGATGAGGAAATGATTTGTAAATTCTTAACAAAAAAAAACTACTCATTTCACATAACAAATGGACTTAGCAGTGAGTCTACAGCAGTTAATTAGGAATTATCTAAGTATATGTTTTTAGGTATAAGAGTACTAGACATACATAAATGGTGCACTTAGATCGTAGGCGTATAAGGTGCAACTGATCAAATCATTCATTTGGTATCGTGCATAAGCTGGTCATCTTGGGGGAGCCACAGAACAAAAGATAGAAGATGCAGTCAAGAAGTTAATGTCTCATGCTCTTAAAATCTGATCTTTCCAGGAAACCAGTCAAGCTAATTCACATCCATCCCTGGAAAATGATACATGTTGGTCAATGTCCCTTTATGCCTTTGTGCCATACCTCAAATTCTCAGTGCACTTAAATTCTCCAAGGTTTTTCTTTAAAGTACAGACACCCTTAACACTTAGTCTTTGGCATTTCCAAGAATACAAAAAGAGTGTACATCCCCATCTGGCCAGCTTGATATGCTTTGCTGAGTCACATGTCTCTCGCATTAAAAAAGAATAATTTATCTTCTGTATCCACGTAAGAACACATATATCTTTTACAGGTTGTTTAGCCCATTTAATGTAAGGGAAGCTAAATGCAGACATTACTATAGTTGGACTCTTTATCTATCATTTATTAGTCACCAGTCGCATACTTTTCTAGTTAGCTTGATAAATACAGGACAATCATGACTCAGCCATTTGACTGGGGGTATCAAGTGTCTGGTGTACTTTTCTCATTAGGTGGCTTTATCTGTAATGCTTACTTTAATAGTGGTATGTAAATGTAATAAATGATGTGATGAATGCTAACATGGAATGCAGCAATAAAGAAGACAAACAGAAACAGGTAAATCATAAATATTCTAAAATTAAAGTACAAAAGATGATTTAGAAAGCTCTAATATATAATTATCCCCAAACTTACCTAACTAGATTGTATCCAGAATGTTGTATGATTATATACCAAGTCTGATCACTAATGAGAACAAGAAGTGGACATTCAATATAAACTTGTGTGGTTTACTTGATCTTAATGATTAGTTATGTAAGATAGATCCCACTTCCTACACAGTTTGCAAACTGTTCTCATTATTACAGCTAGGCATATCTTGTGTACCATGTTGTATACATTTCCTGAGCATCTCAAATTATGTTTGACTAAAAGATTTTTATAACATTCTAGTATAACACCTAAAACATACATCAAAACACAAAGTTAGTTCACCAATTCTTCTAAATCTAATGCTGCTTCGAGGCTGCATAGATAAGGAGTTGGGAATAAAACATATAATTCCTTAGAATGTAGGTGACTGTATTTTTTAGCTGTAAGTACTTTACAGGTAAAGTAGAATAGGAATAAAAATCATAGTTCATTGGTTCATAGCTGTTTACCAGGCTAATGACCACAAGGGCATTTTTTAAACATAGCCATGCATCCCAAATCTCTGACAAGTTCTGGTACCCCTAGTAAGTATAAGCAGGGACTTGGGAGGTGAAACATTTACAAGCAGGGGCCTGGGAAATGAACCATTTACAGGCTGCCGGGGTCTGTTAGAGATATAGGTACCAAACTAGAGATGAATTTCCTGTTTGCCATCTTATTGTCCAAGTTACACTTGAATTGGATTGGGGACCAACTCTGCTTCAAATGGATGGGAGGGGGGTCTGTCCAAGAGAAGGAGTAGTGTCTGAGATACATACCTGTACCTCCAACAGGTCCATTTTATATCACAGGCAAGGTTTAAGTCTTTAGAATGAGTAATTCTGTTGTTGGTTTTGCAGATATGCAAGAGATCCATCAGAGTGGGGTCTGACAATGCCTTGTATGCCAGGCATAGATCTCCCCTCAAGAGCCTATAAAATACAGAATACAGTGATAGAACCTTGAGGCAGTCTGCATAGGATATATTACTTAATCCATGTATTGTTTTAGAGGGGAACTCCTGTGGAGATTCCAGTTGTTCAATATACCTGGTTAGGTACACACCAAATGGGGCATTATACTCGAATATATAGCTTGATGAATGCCAATGCAGTGTAACAATTACTTCCTTGGACCTAGATGCCGTACCTTTGTTTATAAGTTGTGCAACACAGAATAATTTCTTATCTACTGTAGACATGTGTTGGTCAAAGGCTAGATTACTGTCTATGTATGTCACAAAGTCCCTGACTACTGGGTCAGCTGTAAGGGGTGTGTTGTCAATATGATAGTTACTAGGGGTGGATGACTTCCCAAAGGATACTATTATACATTTCTTGGCATTTAGTTTTAGTCCATGGCTCTGACACCAGTTATTTGTCTGTGTTCCCTGGAGAACATTTGTGTCAGTGTGGGATTCAATGACAGCTCCTAATTTGCAATCATATGCAAGTTTCATCAGCCAGAGACAATTGACATCGGTCTTGACTTCAGAGAAGTAAATGCCAAAAAGGAGTGGTCTTAGGACCTATCCTTGAGGGACTCTGCTTGTGGCTGGCCTCTTTGTAAAAATGGACTCTCCAATTATAACTTCCAGGGTCCTGTCTGTCAACCAGCTGGCTATCCACCAGATGACATAAGGGTTTGTACCTAACCTCTTAAGTTTGTCAACAATGCCCAATTGGGGGAATTGTGTCAAATGCCTCGGCCAGGTCAATGTACACAGTGAGAAATGTTTTGCCCTCATCCATTGCTTTGGTGACCTTCTTAAAGCTATGCCCCAGGCCTTAGTCAACTCTGAGAGCAGTGTAGGATTTGCTCTACAATGTGTTATATCCATGTGCTTTTAGGCAAAAGATAAGCATACTCTCATGTACATATTTGGTTGAGATGCAGCAAGTGTGCAGAGAGAGAGTGGAGCTACAATCTCTCACCCAAGCACAATAGCCAAATGCAGCAGCAGGGAGAGAGAGGGAAGGCATGGGTCTGTAGACGAGGGTTTCAAGAATCAACTGTGAATGGGATTTAGGTAGTGGTATAGTTTTAGGGTTACAGAACACAAGGAGAGTTTGGGTTAAGGAGTGATCAGTGATTTAGATTTAAGGGTGAAGGAGGAGTGTTTTAGGTTTATGGTGCTTGGGGAGTTTCAGGGATAGGTCAGGGAACAGGAAAATAGTTTTAGGTTTCTGATTCAGAAAAAGATTTCAAGGATACAGAATTGGAGTGAATATTTGGGGTTAAAGAGTAATGGGGAGTTTAAGTTTAGGGAAGGGGAGTGGAATTTTAGGTGTAGGTAGTAATCATGGCTCAGATAGTGGGAGGGGAGTGTTATGGTTAGGGTTAGGGATGATGTGAAAGTTTTTAGGATTAGAGTTAGGGCTCTGATAAGGTTGTGCAGTTCAGAAGGGATAGTTGGTAAGATATAATTAATAATTAAAAAGAACTGTGCTAGTGGGAATGGAGCATGTGTCATTTAGAGGAAGCTTCAGTGAGCAAGTTTGCACATCTGCATTTGTAGTACACCAATTGGGCCAGATTCCAAAAAAAGTTACACCACGTGGTAGCATGATACCAGAACAGCATATGGTGGTATCTTTATGCTTCTTATTTATTTATTTTTTTTTTCTTTTTCTAACTGCACTTCTGTAGATCAGGTTCATAGCTTGCTGCCAGCATGGTGCACGTGCTCGATAGAGATTTCACTCTTGTGCATGTAGTATTAAGGCTGATGTAAATGCGGGACTATGGGACAGCTTCAGGATGTATCAATGATTACACATGAGGCCTGGTGGTCTTCACATTATTCAAGTAATAGATAAGGAGGTCCTTTTAGAATTCTATAGAATGCTATTACTCACTAACTGCAAAGTATGTATTCCATTGACTTGCAACATTTTCACAGCAACAGGTGGCCTGTGCTCTACACTGTCCCTATCAACATTGCGGGGGAGGGAAACTGAACTTAAGCATTAAGTAAGCACTGTAAAATTGCTGGTTGATTCTTTTGCAGTTTAGGAGATACAATACATAGGCATACACTGACTAACATGCGTACATTGGATATACCGTTCAAAATATTATAATGTTTATAAAAATGTATAACGTTTGAAGTTTATAAAAGCAGGCACATAGACAGTTAATGCAACAATTTTATAAAAGTTTCCGTTATGGTTGTGCTTGCGTTATGCAAGATATAGTAATTTATATTGGAGCAGGTTATAGCACATTGCCTTATTTCACAATGCATAAATTCAGTGAAAACAGTAAGTTAAAATGTTAAACTATTAATATATGTAATGTCATTTAAGAAGTAGTTAGAGATGTAAATTGGGATGGGTTTTGAGCGAGAGTGCAATTTTGTTAGAGAAGTAATTCGTGAGTATATAAATGAAGTGTAAAACAAGAATGGGAAGAAATTGATGTTGTGGCAAATTGTATGAAGAAAGAACATTAGTCTTGCCGTGGAGCTTGTTTACAGTTTCACTTTTCCTGAGTTCACAAAACAGTCTCTCTCATAGTTTGGGGATGAGAATTGGAAATGCATGATCATTAGCTGCTACAGTATTTGGAGACTATAAAAAAGGGTGACTAGACTGAGAGAAAAAAATGAATTGTAATATTTAAGACTGAAGTTTTGAAGTTAGTTGGAGAGTGACACTTGGAGTAATGATCCCAAATATAAGAGTAAGGAACCAAAGTTCTGTTCTCACCTTAACAGGAAACGTGTTATCACCAGAGAGGATTGGCTAATGATGTTCCAAAAATGAATCTACAAATACAGTTATTAAGGTTTCTAGGTCCTAAGACTTTGGGCAGAGAAACATTAGATTTTAGGAAGTCTGTATTCAAGCCTGATGTGCAGATCTCTTTTTCCATTTGCCTCATGTACCTCATGGTGTTTAAGTAAGAAATTTTGTACCAGCAGCAATTTTTTTCTCTGTTTTTTTAGACAAGTGATATGGTTAGCCATGTAAACTGCTTGGTCAATGTGAAGGTAGAGCTATTCGTATGTTAAGCTGAATGCTGTCCAATTATTTTGATAGATAAACAATGGGGGTCTATATTAGTTTGTCGAAAGTCATCTCCATCTAGCACCTCTCCTTCAACATGAAACTGTCAAATTTCACTTCCACGAATCACGGAATTTTTCCCAGGGTGAGGAAGAAGTTGGCCAACTCCACAACTTTGCCATTTTCCCCACTGTAGTGTGATCTTGGAGTTGGTATATATAGTTGGGGGAGCGTTGACGCTGTGGTGGGCAAAGCCCCCCCACATGGGTGGGCTTGATTTAGTGTGTTACGTGTTACATTTTGTATGGGACAATTGTTTCATTGTCCTGTGTAAATATCTGTGAATTGCAGAAGTAAATTTCCATGGTTTCAAGTTGATAGTGAGGTGTTCGATGGAAATATCTTTCAACAAACTAATATAGACCTGAACAAGTGTGGGTCAAATTAACATAATCTACAAGGGTTATAAATATCATTACCTTACTTTTTTTGCAGTTGAGAAGTTTTTTAAAATTTATCAATTAGATAAGACCACTGAGGTCTTTTTGGAAGCTCTCTTCTTAAGACACTGATGATTTCAAATGACCTGAAATAATTAAGTTGTTAGTGTAGAGGACAGTATTGGATGCATTAAGGCCAATGGGAAAATAAGGCTCTATATCAGATTGTCGAAAGCTGACAAGTTTGAAGCACAAAACTTCGAACTTGCAACTTCGAAATCTGACAATGTAGAATGTAACAAAAAAAAAAAAAAACACTAAAAACCCAAAACAAACAAAAAAATTGGTCTATGCAGGGGGGCAAGACACCCACACACCCCGCTACTTAAACATACCAACTCCGAGATCGCACTACAGTGCAGTAAAGGGAAGTCTTCCCATCCCACACTCTATGGCGATCTCCGTTCTGCATTTCGACATTGTTAGATTTCGAAATTGCAAGTTTGAAGTTTTGTGCTTCGAACGTGTCAACTTTCGATATTATGATATAGACCCGAAAATAAGTGACATAAGACATTGATTTGTGTTTTTACATTTTCTGCGAACACTCTGCCTGACAAGTTGAATCATTCAATGACTGCTTGTTAATTCCTTGAAACACCTCTTTCAGTTTTTGATAATTGCAAAGAGCAACATTTCTGACAGCATGGCAATGTGGGTGTGTGATAAGGGTGAACCACTTTAAAACCAGCTTTCTTATATCTGTTCCCTAATGGTTCTTTTTGAAGAAATGGTACTTTTAGTAATACCTGCCTACTCATTGTTCCTGTACTTTGTGGTACAGGCTCATTTATTCAGACAATGCTACTGATCAGGAAGCCAGTGACATACAGACTTAATGTTTTTGGTTTAGCAGCTCAAGTATTCCCCCGCACACTCTGCTTTTGTACATGGGGCAGTAGCTTTGTGCCCTTTCCCATGTTTCATTCCCCTTTTCCTTTCTTGGGCTAGTCTAAGCTTCAGAAATATGGGAGTGAACTGTCTATACTGCTGCAAGGCCAGTGGTCACGTTTCTGGAGGGTTTGTTGAAGTCATGCCTCTTAGATGACATAACGCAGGCCAAACCAGAGTGGGCTGTCTGACATGCTGCCCATTCTGCAGGTCTGTTTGGATTACTAGGGCCTTTGAGCGGTTGTTCTGCTGGTTTGTGAGTAGTGTTTTAATGTTGATAATGACTACTGAAGACATAACTTCATGAGAAAATATTACATTTGGCATATAATAAACTGGCTGCCAATAGCTTTGTAGTGCCCTTGTCTTTAAACTTGGTCAGTGTACAATGTATCTTATGATGGTTATATCACTGTAGTACTTAATTTTTAAATTTTTCTTCTTTTTTATTTCAGCATAGGATTAACTATCTTCTGAGACAGATTTTTGGTTAACTGTCTTTTTTAAAGATTCAAAGCGCAATAATAATATCTAGAAAAATGGGAGAACCACAAATTCTGTTTTTGATGTGTAAAAAAAAAACTAATTGACTCCCTTGAAGTTGTGCAAATTACATTTAAATGAATTACTAAATGGAGACTGTGGTGGTGGTGCTGTGGTAGTGTTGTCGCCTCACAGTGACACGTTGTCTTGTTCGATTCTCAGCTACAGTGTCTTCTGTGTGGAGATATGCTTGAATGGGCGCACCTTCGTTGAAGGTTGTGCGTCAGGGCCGGCAACTCAGCACGTAAAAATCTACTGCCAATCATCAGCGGACCAGAGTTCCACTGTGGCGACCTCTAACCGGAAAAAGCCGAAAGACACAACAACAACTAAATGGAATTTACTATTTTGATAACTGATTTAATGTCTGACATTCTGTATTTAAAGTATGCTGGGTTTTCAGTCTTAGTAGAGTTTGATTATTTAAGCCTTTCTTGCATTTACTCATGATGCTAAGAATGGACTGTAAAAATATTAAATTCTGACAGATTTGTTACTATCTACAGTACAAATAGCTGTCAAGGTTTTAAATGAGCAAAAAGCAAAACATTGAAATAGATTTAGTGAACACCCACTGGTTATTTCTAGCATGTTCTAGTGCTGAGTGCAACAATTTTTGGCCTGTTTCTGGGTGGAATACAAAGCAGGTGATATTTAGCTCTAGGAGATTGGTAGATGAATTAACTTATACATGGCCGATCAGCAAACCTGTTTGTCCTTTTTCAAATACTACATTTTAAGGGTGGATGCATGCCCTGCAAAAAAAAAAATTGGAATCGCTTAGTGATTTAGTGAAAAGACTGTATTAAACGAATGATTGAAGTTTGGACATCACGCTCTTTAGGACAGCAGCTGTGAATTAAAATGTTGTACTACGGATGGCCTTATTTAATGCTGTTCCCATAGGCAGAAATGTACAGACATTCTGAAGTACAGGATCAATTTTGTATAAGTGATATGTATAGACTGTCCACTGGTCTTCTGTCAAATTACAATCAAAGTCAAACATATTATCATTATTTAAGCAGAATTACATGCATCTTATCCAAATTTTCTGCATGCTATTTTTTAACTGTGGATTTTAATTCTCCTTTTGGACAGCAACATATTATCATATCCCAGGCATAGCTGGCAAAGGTACTGAGTAACCACTTACATTCCTTTTGTTGTTCTGTACTAACAAAGACAGCTTGGTCATTGGCATAGTGAATCTCAAACAACAGAAAATGTTTAGGTCAGGCATCAAAGAGCTAGCTGTACCATTACAGCTGCCAGCATTCTCTTTGTATCTATGGTAACAGAACCATTTTGTATGTTTCAGTTTAGAGTCACCCTCCTTGATTCATAAAGCAGAATTAATAACCAATGTAACATAATTCTGGATTTGATTAATATGTAATAGTCGCATCTGCTTGAGCAAAACAGCAGTTTTCTTTTCCTTTATTATTATTATTTTTTATTTATCTGTAATATACATGAGGATTAACATTTTTTTTTCTTTTGGGTGAGAGGCATCATAAGGCTGGAAATCCTTTGCTCCTCATTACAATGATCTCTTCTTTATATATAGCTAGCAAATATCCCTGAGGCCTACATTTAGGAAAATAATGATTATATCTGCATGTTTAGGTATTGATAAACAGCTGACTTCTCTCAGTGTTTTGAAGAGGCCTTAAGAAGTATAGGAACAGATAGTCAGAGCTGTCTATACAGTGCAATGGCTTGGTTAGAAGGCTACTAGTAGCTCAATGTAAGCCTCATAAAAGCACTGAGACATTGAAAATGCTGTTTCTTTCATATAATTTGTGCATGGATGGTAGTTGTCTATGATTGTGTATAGACTGATGCAAACAATGCTGTAAAACTGATGCATTATTCCACAGTTTAAACCATTTGTGCACCCTTTACACAATACAAATTTATTTATTGATTTATTTATTTATTGTACATTTCTTAACCAGGTGGAAAGATTGGTCCAAGGACCATTTCCAGTTATGACCTGGGCAATGTGGCAAAGACAAAGTATGTTCTAAGCCCATGGACTTTCTCAGTCACTTAAAATTTAACTTCTATAGTTGCTTTGCTTAGACTTTCTCAGAAGGACAAAACCTGGCTGTCTGGTCTAAGGAGGTGCCAACATGATCCAACACAATGTTTTCTATTTTAGGTGTCAGTTTTGTAATAGGATTGTTGGCACTGCTATGTCTGTTTCAAATCCTCTGTATTCCGTTGTGCTGTTTTTTCTGTTGCACCTGGACTGCAGTCCTTGACTAGGAACAGGTTGTCATATGTCTCACTACCAAAATGGAGAGGGTAACTAAAGTCATTTAAGTAATTTTTACCTAACCACTCAAATCATACAGCAATGTTGTTTACCAGCAATTAGTTGCCAAAATGTGTGTTTTAATTATGTGAGCAGCTTTAGAAATATAATGCTAGCCTAAATCAGAATAAATCTTTATTTCAGAAATGTAACTGGCATCAATCAAGGAATTTCACAGAAGTAAAAAAAAACTATATATAACATATAAAAAAGAATGATGAAGTGTGACAGTGCCCCTCAGACAGACAATAAATGTCCAGTTGTATGTACTGTTAACTAACAAGTTGCAAATTCAATAAACCAAGAGCACAAATTTGATTCTATCAAATCAATGCTTATGATGTTCACATTAGAACTCTGTATTACCCAGTAAATACAAATTTCAACATGTTGCACAATACAAAATACAATGAACAGAAATTGACATTACCTTGTAATGCATGTTTTGAGAGAAATGTTTGCAAATTATTAAATATATGACTGCATTCACTAAATAAAACAATGTCATAGTTCTGGCAGTTTCATTTAGTTTGATCTTATATGCTAATATACTGATTTAGTAACCATGACATTTGGTTGAATTCCCAGTTAGTGAATCCAGTGGGTTGATTGCCCATTTAGCTGAATGCTCAATAGGTTGAAACTCTTTTTTGTATTATTTAAGATAGTTATAGAATCACATTTATTTATTTTGAATTTGTCATTGAGGTAGAAAACTGATCCTACTAAAGCAATTTCAATCTCCGCCAGGAGTAAACACAATAGATACATGACATTATATGCAGAGTGAATAACAAAATGGAATATATACATATATTGCATACAAAGAGCATATCAAAGCTGGCTTGAGTTTTTAAAGGCAATAGATAAAATACATTGTATATACAGTGACCGACAAAATGCATTAAAGACATGCCTTATATAGAAAGTGGAAATCAGAGCTGCCATGTTCGAAGAATCAATATGAAAAGGAGAGTCAGGTGAAGGTGTGTACAGGGAAGAAGGGCAGGAATATTTTTAGTTATATGACCAGAGAGGTAGCAGTTGCATTTCCTAGAGTTTTTATGTCTCATTGGAAAAATGGGTAAGAGGAATGATCTTTAAGAAAAGAAAGGAGAGATTTCCACACATTGGACTAAAGACTGAGAAAGCATGATAGGTTCATAGGTTCATAGGTTCATACTAGGCTATCTGCCCTAGGGCATTTATAAGCCTAGCCCAGAGTTTTGTGGCTTTCGCCACTCCTTTAGTTTGAAGGATACTATGCCCATTATTTTGCTGTGCCTCTGTCAAGCAGTGACACTGAGGTTATCCCTGGGGTATACCTGCGATCTCCCATCCATTGGTCAAGATTTCTCTTGAACAAAGCCAGCGAGGTGCTCTGCCTCACATGTACCGGGATTTTGTTCCACAGCATAGGGAGTCTCTGGGTGATGAATCTGTCCCTCCAGCACGTCCTATTAATAGCCGTGTTGAGGTTTAAGTCTCTTGCCCTTGTAGTTTTGATGGATTTAGATCTTTTGAGGTGAAGCATGTTCATTAATTCCGGGTTGGACATGGCCTTCTATGTCAGGCACAGGTCACCTCTGAGCAGATGGTAAGCGACTGAAT
Source organism: Protopterus annectens (assembly GCF_019279795.1). NCBI lineage: Eukaryota > Metazoa > Chordata > Ceratodontiformes > Protopteridae > Protopterus > Protopterus annectens. The sequence goes on from NC_056729.1 coordinate 1,034,071,978, forward strand.
AGAGCTGGAGTTCCTTCAGTTGGGCAGCATAAGACATATTTTTGATACCATTTATCCTTTTGGTGAGGAACTTTTGGGGCCTTTCCAATTGCTGCAGGTGTCGGGTCAGATACATTCCGAATGGGGCATTGTACTCAATCATTGGTCTGATGAGTGATGAGTACAGGGGAACGATGACCTCCCTTGATCTAGATGTGAATCCCTTCATGATCAGGTGGGCAATATAGAAGGTCTTCCTAACTACTTTGGCAATGTGAGTGTCAAACGAAAGGTTACTGTCAACCTGGGTCCCCAGATCCCTGATAACCTCTTCTGTGCTTAGTGGATTGCCACCTATATGGTAACTAGGGGTAACCTTGTTTTTCCCAAAGGGTATGACTATGCATTTTTTGGCGTTTAACTTTAGGCCATGGCTCTGGCACCAGTTATCCATTTCTATGAGACCCTTCTGAAGGATGTCTGTGTCAGATGGGTTTTCAACTATGGTGCCCAGTTTGCAGTCATCTGCAAACTTTGTCAGCCATAAATTCTGTGTTTGCTTGAACTTCTGAAAAGTAGATGCCGAACAAAAGTGGGCACAGGACTGAGCACTGTGGGGGACACCACTTGTGACAGGCTTGGAGTCTGACATGGCACCAGCAACTCTGACCCTGTGGGTTCTGTCGCTTAGCCAGTTTGCAATCCATCTTGTGACGTATGGGTTTACATTTAAGCTGGTGAGTTTTTCAATGATACCCGAGTGGGGTATTGTGTCAAAAGCCTTTGCCAGGTCAAGGTAGGCTGTGTGGACTGCCTTGCCCTCGTCAATGGCCTTGGTGACTGTTTCGAAAAAGTCAACCAAGTTTAAAAGGCATGATCTGCCCTTGACAAAGCCAAACTGGGTTGGATCCAAAGTCTGCAAGTCCCCTATGTCTTTATTTATGAGTTCCATTATGATCCTCTCCATAGCTTTGCAGACCAGGCTTGTCAAGCTGATGGGACGGTAGTTTCCGAGGTCGGTGGAGAGTTTTGTGTGGTATGGAGGAAAGGACCTGATTAGTTAAGATTTCTAAGGTTTATTTTGGTGCATCTCTGAATAGACTGGAGGCTAGTGGGGATGAGGTCCAATTTTTGATATGTTTATACTGCTGCAAAGTGAGTTTATACCAGCACACTATTCACAAGTGGCCTTTTAGCTTTTTCAATGGTATTGAAGTAGTATTCATTTCTTCAGGAGAGCCTGATGAATCTGCATATGGTGTTGAGATTGTTTTTGTTTTAGAGGAGCTAAAGAGTGGTTGTTTATCATAGACCCATTAGGTTATAAAAATCAGCCTGATGTTTAAGTTCAGGAGACGAGAGAGAATGTTTTGAATAGAACAGAACCACATCATCAGCATGAAGCAGGAGGGAAAGGTGGGGGAAGTCAATACAGAGTTTGTTAATGTAGGTGGAAAAGAAGACAGTTGCCAGAATAGATCCTTGTGACACGCTTCTACAGAGAGACTGATAAAGTGGTTGAAAAGCCGAAACTTACTGAGAAGTAGTGTTTAAAGAGGCAGACTTTGAATCAGGGCAGCATGTCATCACTAGTGCCTATTTCTGTGAGGTGATCTAGGGGAAATAAGACATCCTTAAGATCAATGACTCTGGTGAGGTCATTAAAATTGCTTCAGTAATTAGGCCTTTATTTATTTCAATAAGAACATGTTCACTGAATGTCTAGATAGCTCCAGAAGTACTGTAACCAGCCCAAAAGCATGCTGCTTTTGAGAGACAAGGTACTAGTTGATGTATTGAGTAAATTGCAACTAAAGCAATTTTTCCAGAATCTTTCCAAGGCTATCAGCCAAGAGCCATTTTAAGTATTGACAAGCATACCTCAATTTACCAAAATATTGTTGACATGTCAGTTCCCCAAGGAATTTTATGGTGATGATACAGGCTTTTACACATATAACTTTCACAGGCTGGTTCTGTCCATTAGGGACATAAGTTCCAAACTAGGGACAAATTTGTGATTTCACATCCAGTATATACAGTTATACATAGTTTTGTAACAAAGATGTAGAAAAACGAAGGAATAGATCAAGTTGTCTTAACTGCTGATAAATATTATTTATATGTAATCAGTACTTTTATAGTTTCTGTTTATAATCAGTAATGATTCTGTGTGTGTGTGTGTGTGTGTGTGTGTGTGTGTGTGTGTGTGTGTGTGTGTGTGTGTGTGTGTGTGTGTGTGTGTGTTATTTCTCTGTAGTTAAATTACTATGGAATTAGTATATTTATATACGGGAATATGAGAGATGAGCTCAAGGGATCTTGCTGATGAGGAAAAATATTTTTGCAACATTTTCCTTTGGTGTTTTTCACTGTATGACACCTCAGTTATTTTATATTCGACTATATGGTGTTTTAGTCAAACAGCCTTGCAGCAATATGGATTTAAATATAATCATTTGAGATAACTGGGTATTCAATCAAGTGCAATATTACTATTCACTCAATTCTTCATAGCTGCTCTTGGTTTGGCTATTTCACCTAAGAGTTACAGAGAATCTGCTCCATCTAAAGCCATCAGCTGCTAAAAGAATAAAAATATGTGTCATTTTTCCCTTCTGCAGATTATTTTTACTGCATTTCATAAGAATCCTGTATTATTTGTTACAATTCTCCCACCTTAGTAGTGTTTCAAACCTGAACTGTTTCCACTGTTGCTGTAGTACATATAAATTGCATATGCTAATTTTACAGGACACTAGAGAGATTTCTGGCTGCACTCTTGCAGGGAAAGAGTGCTGCAGTAAACCTATCTGAGTTGGGGGTTGCTGGTTGAAAGCTTATTGTGTACTTTTCTGATTGGTCTGTAGGCCTTGCTGTTGTAAAACCTGTTTTAATAATTCTATGTAAGTCCAGTATTTGTGTGGGTTTGTGCTCAATTCCTCAGAGCTGCTCTTAGTTTGGCTACTTTGTCTGAGAGTTACAGAGAGTCTGCACTCTTGCAGCAAAAGTATGATATAGTAAACTTATCTGAGTTCAGTCCTGCTAGCTGAAAGCTTATTGTGTGCTTTCCTAATTGGTCTGTAATTCTTACTGTTATAAAACTTGTTTTTTTTCTGATTCTATATAAGCCCAGTGTTTGTCCTAGACTGTTCTACATGCTGTGGTTTTTAGCAGTGCACTGTATAGACTCAAATTCAGTTTAAAATTTCCCTTAGAATATAACTATTTCTGCAACCTTCCCTGGTCCCTCTGTTGCTATAGGAGCATCTGAGTTGCATGCAGAGCAGAATCTCCTTGTTGGACAGCTGCAGTTCACACTGAGTATAGCGCCCATTCTTTGTCTGAGTGCTTTCATCCCAGTCCAGTTAAATCTACCCACTCTTCTCCCTGGTTAAACTGACAGCAAAAAAACCTGAAACCATTGATAGGCACTTTGCTCCTATCTCTGTAGCCTGTTTGGTGGACATGGAGATTCTGAGGCAATGTAGCAATTGTTTCATGTATACTAATAGCCACTTAATCCTGAAACAGACAAACATAGTATGTGAGAGATGTAGTTATACTATGAGAATTAAGACATGACACTCACATACTGACAAATCAAATGGCAAACAGGTTGTCAGCACATATACATAATTTCCCTCACTAAGTAAGGTCTCAACACATAAACTCACATATGTAGAGTTACTCAAAGAGAACTTACCAAAACCTCAGAAGCCTTCCATACGCTGCCATCAGAAACTACATACAAACAAAACCAAGTCAACACCAACCACTATACATTAAAATACAAATTGTAGTGTCTTCAGAAGCAAGCACCTGAGGTGAAATACCACACATTCAAGCATCTTGGTGACAGGAGACTCCATAGTGAGACACATGGATGGCTCTCTCACCAGGTTGGATAAGGAGAGGGTTACAGTCAATTCCCTGTCAGGAGCCAGGATTTGCCAGGTTATGCAGCCACTCAGGTCACTCAACTACAAGTACCAGTATTATTCAGTCATAATCCATGTGGATGTGAATGACCTGAGACATACCTCCCTGGATTATATGAACAGAAGCATAATGGACCTTTCTGAATACATGTCACAGGTGGGTATGAGCCTTGTAAAACTTAAAGAATTTTTCCAAGGCAAGTTACCTTCTATTAAGTGATACCATAGGTAATTTTAAAGCTTTCCAACCCCAAAAACACATAGGCCTATGCCAAAGTATACACAAATGCCCTGTACAACTACTTAAACAATGGCATGGAAATGGAAGTACTTATCCAAACTATACCTAAGGCCAGCCGAAAAAAACAAGTCACCCTGGTGGACTCCTGGCATAAATAGAACAGAGGAAAAAATCCCTCATTAGTCTCAGCAAGCAAATCAGGGAGCTAGTCAAATCTTCAAAGGCTAAATATGAGACTGAAACAGCCTCCCAACAAAAGAATAACCACAAAGCATTTTTAGTTATGTTCAAAACCATAAGGGAAACACTGAACAATGTGCTGAGTTGGCTGCAGATGGCACTATACTCAGTCAGAAGAAAATAGTAAATCTTGCGACCAACAAATACAGCTCCAATTTCACATCCTTATCACTTCCAGTCACTCCCCATGAATTATCCTGTAACCTATCTCTCAACATCTTAGCACATAAAATCCAGACATACCATAAAATAATGGAGGAACAAAGGCCCAAGTATAGGGGCAGATTTTAAATACTGCTCTTATAAACTTAAAAAAGTTGCTAGAATAGCAGGATTTGTATTAGCATGCATTTTCTGAAGGATATGAAGTCTGAAACTCAAATGTATGTCATTATTTAATGACTTCACTTTTCAGTGATTTGCCAGAAATCCAAAAAAGTTTATGAGGAGCAGACCAAAAATAAGAGGTAGAAATCCGGACATTTGAGCGATATGTCCTATACTATTCCTTTGCCTGTTATCACAAAAACAAAAAGAAAGATAATTACTGTGCTCTCTAAAGCTAAACACACGGCATCAAAGGGCCCTAACAGAATCCCAAGGTGTCTATGATAAAGCTTAAAACATGACCTAGCAGACCCACTTCGATTTCTGTTTAGCCACATTCTCCAGAAAGGCTTTGTCCAAGTAGAGTGTAGGACAGAAAAAAGTTATTCATCTGCACAAGGAGACCATCAACAAACTCAGGAAAGTATTGATGCATAAGTCTAACTAGCCCTGATTAACAATGACATAGGAAATCTCCAGACTCTAGACCAGACCCAGTTCGGCTTCGTCAAGGACAGGTCCTGCCTGTGCAATCTGCTGCACTTCTTTGAGAAGGTCACCAATGCCATGGATGAGGGTAAGTCAGTGCATACCACCTATCTTGAGCTGCCTAAAGCATCTGACACAATACCACACTCAGGTATTATAGATAAAATCACAAAATCTAGAATAAAGCTCTACATCACTAGATGGCCAGCCAAATGTCTCACAAATAGGCCACGTGTTATTAAATTTGGGGAATCCACATGCAGCAAGAGGACAGTCACCAGTGGAGTACCACAGGGCACAGTGCCTGGCCCCCTCCTGTTTGGGAAATACTTCTCAGATGTCAAGACAAATGTTGATGGCCTTTGGCTGACAAAGTTTGCGGCTGGCTGCAAGTTGGAGGCAATCACTGACTCTCCAAATGATGTTGATATCCTACAGGAAGACCTGATGCAGACTAATGATTGGTGTCAAAATCATGAGCTCAACTAAATATGCAGACATGCATAATAATACTCTCTGGGAAATTGAATACCCCTGCAAATTACATCTCTGATACCGTCCCCCTAAGAATGGATCCAGTGACGAGAGATCTCGGAACTCAGCTAGATAGTAATATGAACTATGATCACAAAATGTCCATGGTGGTGGTGAGGAAATCCTTCTGTGTGGCTCAGCTTATAAGTAAGGGCATGGCATCCAGATCTAAGGATGTTATAGTACCACTGTAGGTGGCCCTCACCAGATCAATAATTGAATACAATATCAAGTAAAATACTTCATCCTTAAATTTCAGGGTCTACTTATTAATTTCCCCTCAAGTGTTTGGCAGTGCCCTATACAGATACCTACACCATGAGTAACATTTTTCTTGTAAAGTCATAATTGAAATTTCACCAATACCTAGTTGAACACAGGACATCTAACTTGCAGTGAAATGCACTGTCCCCAGAGCTGCAGACCAGATACTCCAGAAATTGCTTTATATTCTCACTCCAGCTGTCTAATCCATAAAAAAAGGGTCTGTTGCCATGAATATGAACTTTCCCACTGTCTCCATTACCAGCTTGGTGGTTGTGGGCATCCTGAGGCAATGTAGTAATTGTCTCATGTTTACTGACAACCAGTTAATTCTCAAACAAACTGATATGGTATGTAAGAGATGTATTTACACAATGTCACTGGAGGTAAAGTGCTCACATAAAAGTACTCCTAATGTCAATAAGGTTTTCAGTAGTACACACATTGCTCCCATCACACACACATTTCAAAGCAGACATATAGACCCACATATGCTGAGGCACTTAAATAAAACTTTTTTAAAACCCAAAGACCTCCTAGACAAAGAATGCATAATAAATATCCTCAGCAGCCTTGAATGATCTCTTTCAAAACTGCACCCACATCAACACATGCAGATACATCTCATGGAGCCTCTACTTCTAAGTCCATAAAGCAAGCCACCACACAATACAACATTCTAGTCATTGGAAACTCCATCATGAGACACACTGATGTCCCTCTCACAAGACTCAATAAGGAGAAAGTCATGGTCAGTTGCTTATCAGGGGCTATGATCCACCACATTGCGCACGCCATAACTCTCAACTATACAGATTTCTGCAGACTGTAGAGGTTTTTGCCTCATATTTTTGATGTGTTCCACCTAAAATCTGTACTTCTCTGGCAAATAGCTGAGGATTGAAGTTATTAAATATTGACAAACATTTGAGTTTAAGACTTCAAATCCTCCAGAAAAGTCATGCTAATGCAAAACCTATTATTCTATCAACTTTCTAAGTTTGTAAGACCAATATTTAAAATCTGTCCTTATTTGTCCCCCCATCATTTTAGGCTTTGTCCAGATTTTTTGCTCTGAGAGGTTGAGCAGTATGAAGGTCATTGGACCACAAGTACCTGCATGACTCAGTCATAGCCTATTTTGGTGAAAATGAACTGAGTTGTTCTGCCCTAGACTGTATGAAAAGAGACATCATGGAAATTTTGGAATATGTGTCCCAGGCTGGTATAAGCCTGGCAATGAGCAGCATTTTACGTTCTCCAAGGATGATGCCACAATACAAACAAAAAGATGACTTACTTGAATAATTAGCTTAGTTTTGGAGTCATTCTAACGGGGTGCAATATTTGTCAGCATGGAAGGAGATGGTCAATGGACTTTAGCCTAAATGTTACTTACTCCTAAACAGGGCATATACATTCCTTGTTTTCTTTTTACTAAAACCTCATCCTTGATCTTTAGAAAAACATGTTTCCCAGAATAACACATTGCTTCAAAAGTTCATTATCATCTGAAACCAGGTGAGTCAGACAAATTGTCCTTTAACTATACCCCTTTTCTGATCCACCAGGTGAAAGCTAGTATAATGAAGTAAACTATTAGAATAGATTGGCTTCCTGTAGATATTACTAACAAGACACATATTCACAGAATCCTTAACAGTTGCCACATCTAAATAACTAATTTTAAAGTCATTCTTCTAGTTATAAGTGAATTTAAGAAATGATGTTGTGCTATTGAGGTAAAAATAAAATCCCCTATGTTAGAACAACTTTTATTCCACAGGATAAAGATGCCATCCAAATATCCGACATATAAGTTCAGAGGCTCAGGATGAACAGAAAAGATATATATTTGTTTCTCATCGTAGCTTTATGATGTTAGCAAAAATGGGGCCACAAGCCACCCCTATTGCCACTACTTGCTTCTGCAAAAAATGTTTCCCCTCAAAATAGACAAAGTTGTTATTCAAAATGGTTTCCATAAAATCATATAACATGTTGATCTCATCATTCCTAAAACATTTTAAATCTACCGAAAATTCACAAAACCATACATTTACAATATCATGAGGTATTACATCAAACAAGTTCACTTCATCAACAGTCAAAAAAATAAGTTCTTCACCGAAAGTCACTTTAAGTTTACTCAAAAAATCCCAGGAGTCAATAGACAGAGGGTGATATCCACAAATCTAACCAGGGGATGAGTCTTTGATCTACTTGCGTTAACTATGGGCCTTAGAGGGGGTTGTTCAAATCCTTATGAATCTTGGGAATGTCAAAAATAGATGGCGCTATAGACAATTTTGAACTCAAAAACTGTGAAACCTGGTGGGTAATTTGCCCCTGGTCAAACAGATCTTTGATCATTAAATCTATCTTTCTGTAAGAGATATGAACACTGCTATTTATTTATTTATTTATTCATTTGCATTTGTTTAACCAGGATAGTCCATTGGGCTCAAAAAGAACCTTTTTTTGGAGTCCTGGGAAAAAAAAAAATACATATTTAACAACAGAGAAATGAGGTTATACATAGATATTACATTGATGAGGACATGAGAAAAAGTAACAAGTACACATACATAACATATACATTTGGTGGGTAAAAACACAATAAAGTAAAGTAATAAGCAGAAAAAAAAACAACAAAACAAAAGGCAAAGAGTTACAATAAAAAAAAAAAATAAAATGCCTGGTGTTAGTTATGGTCAGAGTAGTCAGAGTCAAAGCTGAAAGAGTTAAAAGATGAAAAATAAGGTTATGAAGGGTGAGAGCAGATGAGGAAGGAAGATGATGAAGAGTGATTTGAGGAGTGATTTTGAGAAGGATGGGAGGTAGGAAGGGAGTGAAGTGAGGAGAGGGAGGGAAGGAGAGAAGCTGAAGGAGAAGGACAGGGAGGTTTTGTCCAGGGGTGGTGGGGTTCTGTGTGTTTTCTATGAGTTTTTGATTGATTGATCTTGTCTGTCTGTGTGTGTGGTTTAAAGGTAGAAGAGAGGAGGGCAGAGGGGCAGAGAGGGTATTCAATGAAGACTCCTCATAAAAATCCCCATTCAACAAATGTAGATTAATCCTATTAACATAATCAGTTTTAACCCTAATAATAATTCCCCTGGCCTTATCAAGCTTCATAACCTACAAATTCTTATTCAGACACAACCGTTTTAAAAGTGTATGCTCTGACCGGGTTAAATTGCTATTTTTGCATATAACAACCTGTCTTTTGACCACCATGACTTGCTTGTAACTTGGAAATTCTTCTAAATAACCTGACTTATTCTTAGGGATGCCTCTTCTAGAGCCAAATATATTAACATCCCAGTTTGTTCTTACCTTATTAGCACCACCAGTTGGTATAACAACCCCTTTCACACATACCTCATTAACCATTTATACTAACTTGAAAGAACACAGACACTTAACCAAGAGAGTTAGGTAAAGGCAACATAAGTTATTCAAAAAAGACTAAAACATTTCCCCAATACTCTGTTTCATGCAGGCTTCTATGATAGGGTCTCTGCTTAGCTTTTTGAATCATGAATGCCCCTGCTTTTTTCAGTCTTCTTCAGCTCCGTAAAACCAGCAGTACTACAAGAAGCTCCTCTAAAGATCTAAACCTCCATTCCACATCAACAACAGCTATGAACATCACAGGTACTTGAGGATGTGTATCCCTTTCATGTAGAAAAGCCATGTCTTGCATGTTAGACAGACAATTTTCCCTTACTCCTTTCAAAACCAGATCTGATAACTAAAATGGAAATTGTAGACTCACACCTTTGCTATGTGACAATAGTATACATTCTAGGAGGACTTTCATGGGTTCTTTGGTAAGTAATAGGCTTGCTGCCCTTGTGGACCACTTTAAGCTTAGCCAATTTCTCTTTGTGAGACTCAAACCCTGTATGCTTTGTCTGTGAGGTAAATACCTGCCCTTAACAGACTCTAATTTGATAAATGACATGCTCAAGCATCCTAATGGCCACTTAGGTTACAAGCTTTATCTTTTTATAAGTTGTCATGTAAATTCCGTTACCTTCTTACTCATGATAGATAAATGCCAGATTTCCCTTGCCACTGCTACCTAATGTCCATTTGCTTGGCTTTCATCAAATGTGTATCTTTTTTTACAAACATCCACTAGTAAGCATTCACAGATCTGTCAATCTAGATGATAATTCAGAAATGAGTCATGTTACCCCTAAATCCTCCCTGCTATACTGACCAGTTTAGAAAAATACTCTTCTGTTATAAATGAAACAAGATACAGTTTCTTTAATTCCAAAGACACAAAACTGGATGATTTGATGTAGCCTCTGTTTATAGGTTGTATTGATTCCCCAAAGTGATTCTTATTGAAAAAGGAATGCCATTATGTGCCAAAGTGCAACCTAAAAGTGATTCCAATAAGTTATTCTTAGCATAAAATGTATGTTTGTATGTACATTGGGGAGTGAAAGAGAAATATGGCAACAACTGTGAAGTTATTTGAAACAGATAGGTTCTGGGGTTCACATTTTAGATTTTAGAACAAGAAAACAATAATAATTACTAGAGATAACCATTAAACAGAGTAACAGACTGAAGAACTGGATGTGGAAATGAGAACACTAGAAAGAGTTTAGAGTATTTTGTGTGCTATCACTTTATATATTTCCAAACTACTAAGCATTTGCTTCTTTGGTTTATTCTGGGAGCTTCTAATTTCCATAGATGATGTATATAGCAAATGAACCTTAAAAGACTGAAACAGTATTGTAATTTCCTTAGCTGTGACATGGAAAATTGTAAATTATAAAACTGCAGATATTCCACTTATTCCTTGTAGTGATCCAAAATAAGGTTGTGTAAAATGAAAGGTGCAATCCAGACATTTCTACTCAATGCTTCATTGTGTTATTTTTATATAAAGTTGCATTATATATTTTCCTATTTATGAAGGCTGTCTGCATGTGCTGAATGTATTACAAATGTTTTGTAACTTTAGAATGAACTTCACATTTTCAGCAGGACACAGAGATGGTGTGACACATTAAATTGGACCAATTTGGATTTTACAGTAAAACCCAGCAGAGCTAAGTTGTTAGTGATGGATTTAGTATTTTAATAACCATGATGATTAAAAAGAGGCAACAAAATCACCAAGTGTAACTCTTGTCAAAAGGCAGCAAAATCACAAAAACGAAACAGGAGTTACCAACCACGATGTCTTGAACAAATAGTATGACAAAATTCAGTCCAATCCCATAAAAGGCTCAAAACAGGCTTTATTGAGGTCCAAGGAAAAATAAGCGCTTTCACGTAGTATACAACTACGCTTCATCAGACAAAAAATAATTGATTTATCCTTTATTGACTGGATTAGTCCTAATAGCCTATTTGCAGGGGAGATCCAATGTAGTATTCATACTACTAGGGGAAATTTGGCCAGGGCATTGGGAACTGCCCCTACTCTTTTGATAGGTGTCATGAGATCTTTTATATCCACCTGAGTGACTTCCACCAACTCAAGCAGATTTACAGTTTATTATACCATGACCCCCCCAAAACGTGCACGCTGATTGGCCAGCGTGCCCGTTGTAAATCGAGTTATACCAATGGAAAAAGGTCCGGTCGCCCGGACTTTTTTCCATTAGTATAACTCGTTTTTTTAAAACACTGTCTCGCTATGTTAAATGGGTTTAACATAGCGAGACAGCTTTAAAATAAGCAACGGAGATCTCCGTTGCTTATTTTAAAACTGTCTCGCTATGTTAAACTCATTTAACATAGCGAACTCAAAAAAGCAACGGAGATCTTGCTTTCTCCATTGCTTTTGCCCACAGCTCTGATGTACTGTGCAGGCGCGCAGTACATCAGAACTGCCGCGGATGCCAGACATCTGCGGAAGGGCAGCAAACAGGCATTATACTATGCCATTATTTAAGAAAAGTAATAGTTTCTTTTCTTAAATAATGTCATGGTATAATAGCAATAACCCACTTCTGGGTGTGGGTAATGCTAAATTTACCCATGGTTGGCTTTGTTTGGTCCCTCGGGCTTCGCCTTCGGGACCAAACCACGCCAACCGTGGGTAAATTTAGCATTACCCACACCCAGGCGTGGGTTATTGCTATAACATCCCACCTGAAAGGCAGCAGACTCAGGAGTACAGCACCTTCCTCATGCTGCACTACATTGTCAACAATTCATCTACCCGGTGTGGGAATAGCACCACCTGTCTTCTATACCAAAGACAAGAATGGTACCTGTTGCACCTCTGACACTGTTAAAAAATTGGATACAAAGGTGTCTGAATGTCTGTAAATGGACTGGTGCAGATACTTATGAAAGAGGAATATAGAACAATTTCTAAAGCTACAAATACTGTTCAAGAAACCAGATGTTGACCTGATGAAAATAGTATGTTTGCGTTTGGAGAATGTGCCATTTGTATCCCCTACATCATAAATAAAAATCAAGCTATGCCCTTCTGTTTACTAGGAAGGAATGTGCAGCTTTTAAAACAAAAGATTTCTTGCCATTTTTTTAATATCATTATGCAAATATGTCTTCAATTCTAAATGACAGAATTCATTAATCCACCGTCTTGAAAAGTACATGAAAAAATAACACTAGCATTGAGCAATGCTTAAAAATCAGAGAGGAAGGAAAGTGCAGCAGGTCAGATAAGCTAATTCAGTGTGACAACTGGTGCAACTAAGCAGAAAAATGCAGCAAATAGAAGATATATTGCAGTGGCAGGTCGGTAAGAAAGGAAGCAAGCTGTCACAAAAGGATATTTATCTTCTAAGTCAGTAATACAACCGGACACATAAAAGATTTAAGTATTAGTGTGTGTGTGTGTGTGTGTGTGTGTGTGTGTGTGTGTGTGTGTGTGTGTGTGTGTGTGTGTGTGTGTGTGTGTGTGTCTATGCCCAACAAAGCTAGTAAATTTCTTTCCTTTTTACTCTAATTTAGGCATAGTGTAAAGTTCAGTGCAAAAGTACTGAACTCTTATTAACACCTTGAAAAATTACCAGTATAGCCCTTCGGTGTATATAATGCAGACATTAACAATTTTTATGTTGAAATTTAGGTAGAGAATTTTGTAAAATGCATCTGAAACCCAAAGCTTGCAATTACAGATTCACACACACACACGCGCGTGTGCGCACGCACACACGCACACACACACACACACACACACACACACACACACACACACACACACACACACACACACATACACCACTATCAGAGATGATTCATTTCAAGCTCTTTGTGAATATTTATGGATTTGCACCATTCACTGAAGTTCTTTCTAAATAAAATTCAGGCTGTATAATATTAAACTGCCTTGCTCCGCATGCCACAAGAAATGTGTGGACTACATCAAAAGTGATGAGAGGCAAAGGCCCCAAATCAGGATTACTTCTCATATGCTCTTATTCAATTAGTTCACAGACAAAATGTACAATGGCATACACCCTATGAAGAAGTAAAAGTCTTGAACTCTATTGTCTGTCATTGTATACTGATTGTAAGGAAAGAAATGCATTTGACGAAGCAAAGAGCAAAAACTGAATTTAAAATCAAGGACAGTCAGTGAAATCAAGGACATATAAGATGCATGCCCTTTTGCATTAAATATACAGAAAAGGAGAGACAGTCATACAGAGGAAATGAGAGACAGAGAAAGGAGAGAAAAAAAAAACAGTGTCACACCCTTAAGTTTCCTGCCATGATTTAAGTGGAATAATGATTTCAGTTCCAAATAATTCTTCACATTTATGACTGGCTCATATGGATAAATTTGACAGTCACACTGAGATGCAGACTAGGTATTATATTTATCCTCCATTACTATGCAACAGTCAAGACTGTCTTAGTAATGAACTCCTGTGCTTCCTAAAAAGCATTAGATGTGTTATTTGGGGACAAAATTCAAGAGGCACATCTCATAAATGAAATAACCAGCAGCTTACTGTTTCACAAAATTGCATAATTAGTTGATTGTTTTATGTACCTAAACAAGTTTCTTTACAGGCCTGCAATTATTCTACCATTTTGCAGATAAATTACTTAATGTGCTGTACTTTTTATCCAAATAATGCACTGTTAAATTATGCATTAAGTTTCAGGCAGTGTGATCACAGATAACTGCTGTCCATACCACATCACAGTGAATGATATCCAGATAAAATTAATTAGTAAGTATAAATCCAAGATGTATACTGTGCATTGAATTATGCAGCTCTGACTACGCAAGGAGACAATGCACATGTGCTGCACATTAATGCTTCATTTAGACTTTGGGCTCAATATTATTTTGGGTACCTCCAAAACAAAGTTACAATAGTCTGTAGACACTGCATGCAAATTTACACGGAGTACTAATGGTAGCTATTAAAGTCCTAAGGAATACAGTAACATCAAATCCAGATATGGATGCACCATTGATTCAGTCCCCAGCACTGGACTGACCAATTTTTCAGAGTGATAGCTTTTGATAAAATGTTATAATTCCTATGGCAAATTCCCCAAGAGACTGGCTTATATCACTTGACCATTATGAGAAGAGATGTTTTCTTTCTTTTTTATCAGAGTTTCTGACCACAGAAATCTTGCTGCTGCCTGAAGGTGTATGATAGTTGTATACCTAGGCTCATAGATCCATACTAGGTTAATGACCACTAGGGCCTTTATAAACCTAGCCAAGGATCCCAATTGTATCCTGCAAGATTATGTACCTTAGAGGTTATTTTAAGAGGTATGAATGGATGGATGGATGTTTTAAGTGTTTTATTCATCTTCCCTTTAAGGTATTGCATACCTGTTCATAGACTAATCCTTCACCAACTGGCTTCCACTCTAAATTGTAACTTGATCATATGGCTAATGCATGGTTGCAACTAGTTAAGGCAAGAGAAGTAGCTGACAGAAATCAGTAGTCCTGGACTTCCTTGTGTAAGAAGAGGGCATGCCTTTGTATTGGAATGTACCCTCCTTACAGTGAAGAGAAGTCAGGATGTCAAAAGGTGATATGCTTACACATTTGTGTATGTTCTTCCCTTCATGTACCCAGAGCAGGCAGACTGTGTCATAGGTTCTATACTGTACATCCAGCACTTAACAATGGTAACTATTGAAACTCCTCATCTTCTGCTTCCCAGAAGATGAGGACATGGCAATGGTCACTCTGTGCCCCCCTCCTCAATAAATTCCCCGAAACAGAAAATACTTTTGAGTCTAAAGTCAACAGCATCACAGATGGGAGTTCTTATTTTATGGCAATGGGCTATCTAATTGATCATAATCTAAATGTTGGAGGAACAAAAAAAAAAAAGCTTAGAGAGAAATTTAATGTTACTGCTACTGTTCAGTTTAAAATACCACACTAATGTATCAGTCTCTTTTGAGTTGTAACAGCTCAGTTTGCATATATATCAAACTTCAAATCTCACGGTGAAATTTTATTGTATATTTGGAGGCATTTTTATTCTTTTTAGCCACAGAATCCTACTAAAAACAAGTGCCTCTTTTCAAGTATGAACCGAGAGTGATGTCCTGTTAAATCAGTCACTCAGAGTTACACAGCAGGTAAACTGAGAAGAAAGGATTTAAATCTAACACTACCAAATGAGGTCCATTAGCAGCTCAGCCTTAATCAAAAGCTCTAAATGACCAAAAATTATTGCAGCATACTGCAAAATTGTTATATCCTGCACATCTGGAAATGATTCAGAAGCTGTTATTTTCATCAGCTCAGTGACTCAGGCCATAAAGGTCCATGCCTAGAGGGATTTCATTTTTAATAAGAAGTAGGTACATCCATAGATAATTATGAAGTTCAGAAAGCATCTGTGAGATACAGAGATGAATATTAGAGGAATTAGTGACACCTGCTAAAATGTGCATGAGGCAGGCCAGATTTTCAGAGGAAGTTCTGTTTGTCCAGTATTCTGACAGTGTATGCAGTGTCAACATCTTGCTTATTTGTGACCGTCCCTTCCCCTCTATAGATATTGATCTGGGATAGAGCATGTGTTGCATGTATGATGTCTTGGTATTCATAACAACCATTTTCCTTTCTATTTCTACATTATTGTCACTAGTACAATAGGTAGTACACTTGCCTTTGGTGCAGAATGCTCTAGTCCCACATCAGGAGTATGTATTGTTGACACTACAGTGCACTATGGGGGAGAAGTGCACTCCTGAGTGTGTCAGCCCTCAGATGAGATATTAAACCAAGGTTCCATCTGCTTTAGTTTTTGGTAGCTCAGGTGAATGTAAAAGATCCCATAGACTAAAAGTTCCCCTATGCCCTGGCCAAATTTCCCCTAATAGTATAAATACCACCTCTGGTCACCACTGAATAGAGGTGACTAACCTAGTTGGACTAAGTTGGTCAACCAAGGTTAAATGAAAATGTGTATAAGTTATTCCCCTCCCTCCTACTGTGACCTGAAAACAAGATGATATTGGCCTCTGTAAAAAATAATATCTAAGGTACCATGAAATCTGACAACTTCATATCACAAACACTATCATTAAACTTCAGTCAGATAAACTGTTTTCATCAATGTATACCTTTTAAAAGGAAATGAATGACTACATGGATATATGCATGTCCCAATTTGAAATCCCAGTCATCAAGCTCACCAATAAGCCTTGACCTTGTTCACCAAACCTGTGAATGTATAAACCTAAAATGGTAGAGCAAGCAAAAGATAGCAGTGTTTAGAGCAGAAATGCTAGTCATGACAGCCAGACTAGTTAACCTGAAGTAATTTCATATAATGGTGACAATATATTGACCTTTGTGGAAAATATAAGTATGGTAATAATGCTTACAATGGCATCCATGCCTCTTGCATTAGGGATTAACTGTCCAGCATATTGTAGATCAGTATTGTTTATTTGATGGCCAGGTAAGCAAATTGGAGAACATGTCCTTTTTCAGGGCCTTTCGAGTTTAGTGACATGCTCAAAGTCCCAACGTTTTCAAGGGAATCAACCATAACGCTATAGAATGAGACTCATTAACAGTTTGTACCCTTAACCTTCGGAGTTAAACTGCCAGACTCAATACAGAGTGGACCACGTTTAACTCTACAGCAAATCTGACATGTGCCATTCACATGTGGGAGTCTATTGGCTGGTTCATAGCTAAGTACTAGGCTAGTTGGCCTTGTGGACCATTTTAAGCCTAAATTCCCCTCCAAGGTGAGATTCCAACTCTGTACAATGTGTCTGTGAGGTAAAACCGTTAACCATTATGACAACCCATAAAAGGTAGAGTTACTTCCCATCAGAGGATCGAACCCTGGTCTCCAGTGTGACAAGCAGGGATATTCGATGCTACACTGATAACAAAGATAAAAATGAAAGTGTGAAAGGTTCTAGTGATGTTTGAATTGAGATTACTGGATTCAAAGAATAGATTGCTAACTATTACACCACAGAACCAGCTGTGTGGTTTTCTTTTACCCTTGGATACAAAACTGTGTTGCCTTAACTATTTTGTGCATAGTGATTAAACAGCATTCTACATGAGACACATTAGGAAACCCCACTTACACCAGTTTTAGGTTACTAGACAAGTCAGCATCAGTGGCTTAAAAACTAGGACACACCCCTTTGTGCTGAATGATTAGAAAACTGTGGGTTTTATTTCCACTCCAAGTGATGGGATTCATTTTCAAATTGCTGACACTCCAGTGCAGAAGTGTTGCTGAGTCAGCCAGTACCTTGTGCCAGTACCACGAACTAGCACTCAACTCTCTCAGCTCTTCAGGTAAAGAGCCAAAAATAAAAAAAGGTGGCCAGATGCACAACACCTCCCCTCCCCAGCTATTCAGGTCCTGCTTTTCTGCCCTGCCCTGATACCCTTCCCTTTTATTAAAAAATAAATAAATAAGTCTTTCTTCTTATAAACTGCAGCATCCTGCCTGCATGGAGCACTATAGCACTCATGTTTTAGCTAAAAAAAAATATTCTTAAAAATTGTAGGAAACAGCTTGCTACAAATGTAGCAAACAGTTGCTGCAGTTTATACTCGGCCTGCACATTGTGTTGCATAGCTCAGATTTTAGTTAAAAAATAGATTTTTTTCTAACATTTAAACTGTAGTGAACTGTTTGCTACAATGTAGCAAGAAGTTGCTATAGTTTAGATCACAAACAGGGTGCTACAGCTCTCAGGTTTGACTGCAAATGCAATTCTGGCTTTTAAAACCTTAGTAATTTAGATCAGAAACAGCATACATAGTTATGTATTTGTAAGCACAAAGTGAAATATAATAAAGTTATAACCAAAATACATTCCTCTCACCCTGTGAAATTACTCAGACGTATATCGTTATTAGCTATACATGTATTTAAAACACCAAGTTATAGATTTCACACCTTTCTAACTTTGAAGACCTGATTGATCTCCTTCTCTGTCACATGGTATTCATCCTCTTACCAATCAGTCCTCAGAGGTAACTGATAACTTCCCATGATAATATGAGGTAATAAAATCCTCCACATTTCAGAAGAAGACAGGAAACTTTGAAGGTAGGTTATATTTCTTTTATAAACTTTTCTGGTATTAAAATAGTTTCCCCTGGATGCAATTTCCTTCATATAATTTGTTTTGCTGCATTGTGGCTTGGTGAAATATCCATGCTGGAAATCTACATTTTCCAGAGACATGAGCAGACAGCAGAAGTCTAGAAGACATTGGACCTGGAACATATACTGTGCAGTGCTGTGATAATTAGTGGTGGCCCTCTTAGGCTGTACCTTCCTAGTTTAAGAGGTAGTAGTTATATCCCTTGAGAACATTGCTTGGGACAGCAGATTGCATTGATGGCTGCCTTTTTATGGTCACATATTATGAGGCTCATGTCTTCTGTACAGTAAATTGTCCTGAGAACATCTCAGTGTAGCACACCTCTGTTTTATGAGACATCAAACAGAAGCACAGAAGCAGCATTCCTACCTTACAGTGCTTGATTTATCTGTTTGGTTCTAAGATGAAATGCATCCTCTGCAGAGTCTGGATGATCAGCTTGTGTATCTGAATGTTTTTACCAGGTGCTCTCATTTTCTCATACATGCCAAAGGACATCACATTGGTGAACAGACATTCCTTTAAATTTGCCTGCAGGGGAGTGTGTAAATGTATGTGTGTGTGTGTGTGTGTGTGTGTGTGTGTGTGTGTGTGTGTGTGTGTGTGTGTGTGTGTGTGTGTGCCTGTGTGCCTGTGTGTGTGTGTGTGTGTGTGTGTGTGTGTGTGTGTGTGTGTGTGTGTGTGTGTGTGTGTCTGTGTGTCTGTATGCATTCTGCAATTTAAACAGTGTAAGAAACTTCTCTGTGTGGAAGATTTTCAGTTCATACATTTCTAGTTAATCACTGTATATTAATCAGATCAGACAATAGTAGTAGATGTTGCGAACTTAAACTCGTCTTAAGTCAAAACAAAAAAAAAAAAGAAAAATAATAATAGAAAATATATAATTGTACAGCATTACTAAGTATTCGAAAGTAATCCAAGCAAGGCAGGCAATCTGTTTCCAGTCGAAAATCCTTTATTAAGTACACAGACAACCGATCCAAGTAAAACAAAAATAGAGTAATAATTTCCTCACAAGCTTTCTAAATATATATATATATATGTATACTTTTTATCAGGCATGGGAGTGGTTTATTGTGCTGTAAAGCAAAGTGTTATTGGTACACATCTTAAATTCACATCCCTTCCCCGTCAGTGTGCCATTCAAGCTGGTCCTGCCCTACTTAACAGCTGTCATAATAATATATAACCCTTATGTACTTTAAATAAAATTTATAATGATGTGGTACCTCTTATTTCACCAGATTATTAAGTAGATTATTAAGTCTGTGATTTTATCCAAGACAATATACTACATGGCTGGAAATATATCAACCTTAGTTCATTTGGCAATCAAAAATATATATATAAATATATACATATACATAACTGCGGTGGTGGTGCTGCGGTAGCATTGTCGCCTCACAGTAAGACGTTGTCCTGTTCGATTCTCATCTGTGTGGAGACATGCGTGAATGGGCGTACCTTCGTTGAAGGTTCTGTGTCAGGGCTGGCAACTTGGCATGTAAACATCTACTGCCAATCATTAGCGGACCGGAGTTCCACTGTGGCGACCCCTAATCAGGAAAAGCCGAAAGACAAAACAAAAACATTTTGCATACAAGCAAAAAACTGGTATAGCAATGGGGGCTGCCATGGCTCCCAGCATAGCTAACATAGCCCTGGGCTAATGGGAGGAGGACTTTGTATTAAACAACACAGACTACATGCAGCATATCACATGCTATTTACGTTTTATTGATGACATCTTTATTGTGTGGGAAGGTGACAACTTGCAGCTTGGAGATTTTATCACTTACCTCAATCAAACAACCCCCTTCCTGAAGTTTACCTCTTTCCATAGCTGTACTTCAACCACTTTCTTAGATATGCAGATTTCCAAGGACATCAACAATAACAGAATCACCACTGATCTATTCAGAAAACCAATAAGGGTTAACTTAATACTCCACAGTAAAAGTCTACAGCCTACAAAAACCAAGTATAATGTAGTGAAGTCCCAAGGTTATAGACTAATTAGAATTACCACAAAGATGTAACCATTTTTGAGAAACCTGAACAACTTAGAGAATGATTTTCTAGTGAGAGGCTATGAAAGTCAGATGTTAAAAAACATCCTGGAACCCATTATAGAACTGAAAAGGACTAAAGCACCTTCACTCAACCTCCCCAGTAGAAAAATATTAAATAATTCCACAGAGTATAACAAATGCAAAAATAGCTGCATCCTGACATACACTTTGGATTATCACAATATCAAAAATATTATTGAAGAAAACTGGGACATTGTCACAGGAAACCCTTTTCTGATTAACATATTAGGTGAAGCCCCATCATTTGTTTATAGGAAGGCCAGGAACATTAGACATTTTGTTGAATTTAAACCTAGATCATATGAGAAAAGCACTAAAAGATGTGAAACTAATTGTAAATTTATACAGCAAGGTGATAGTTTTTGTTGTCCTTATTTAAAGAAAATCATTAAAACCATTGCAGGAGGTGACTGTAACACTACTAAATTAATTTACAGGGCACAGTGCAATGAATGTGATGCATTCTATGTGGGCAAGACTGTAAATAAACTCAAGCGTAGGATTTCATGTCATCTGTCAGAAATCCGCTCTGGATGCAAAAATAATGCACTAGCCAAACACCTTTCTCTTCATAAAACACACACAGGTTTTAAGTTCCAGATCCTGGATTGCATAGACATGGGTGATCTTAAAGGAGACATCCCAAATATTCTGGAGAAACATGAACTCATGTGGCAATTAAAACTGAACTCTTTTAGGAAGCCTGGACTAAACTAATACTGTTCAATTAAAAGTGCACTGGAACTTAGAAAATTGCCACATTGTTTACATGGCTAATTTTATTTTATTTTATTTTATTTTATACTACCAGTTGGTTTTAAATCAGTTGTAATTTAAGTGTATATTTTGTTTCCATCATCATACATACATTTTTTCTTATTTTTATTTTTTTCTGGGGTTTTTTTTCATTTTATTCAAAATGATGTGTAATAACAATACTAATCATACAATGATATATATTTTTATAGATTGTTTTTAGGGTTCTTGTACACAGACCTGAAGAAGTCTAGAAGGATGAAATCGATCTTGGTTAATAGTAGGTTATGAAAATAGAAATTGATTTTTACATGCAAAATGTATATGTATATATATATATATATATATATATATATATATATATATATATATTTTTTTTTTTTTTTTTTTTGATTGCCAAATGAACTAAGTTGGATATATTTCCAGCCATGTAGTATATTGTCTTGGATAAAATCACAGACTTAATAATCTACTTAATAATCTGGTTAAATAACAGGTACCACATCATTATAAATTTTATTTAAAGTACATAAGGGTTATATATTATTATGACAGCTACTAAGTAGGGCAGGACCAGCTCGAATGTCACACTGATGGGGGAAGGGATGTGAATTTAACATGTGTACCAATAACACTTTGTTTTACAGCACAATAAACCACTCCCATGCCTGACAAAAAGTATATATATATTTAGAAAGCTTGTGAGGAAATTATTACTCTATTTTTGTTTTACTTGGATCGCTTGTCTGTGTACTTAATAAAGGATTTTCGACTGGAAACAGACTGCCTGCCTTGCTTGGATTGCTTTTGAATACTTAGTAATGCTGTACAATTATATATTTTCTATTATTATTTTTTGTTTTGTTTTGACTTAAGACGAGTTTAAGTTTGCTACTTCTGCTACTATTGTCTGATCTGATTAATATACAGTGATTAACTAGAAATATATGGACTGAAAATCTTCCACACAGAGAAGTTTCTTAGACTGTTTTGTTTTTGAACCCACTACACTTTAGTGGGTTGTTTGGAGACTTCGGGGATTCCACGGAGATTACTTGTTTTTTGCATTCCGCAATTTACTAGCACTACAGATCATGACTACTTTCTGTACTGGATAGGCTCTGATACACCTATGATCCTGAAATGGATTAAAAGTGAGGGAATAAATACATGTAATGTAAGTCACAGCACAATGTAGGTGGGCTGTAATGTTTGCTTTATAAAGACTCCATTTGCTGGTAAGATGCCAAGTGAATGTTTGGATACTGCCCAAGAATTGGATTTTCAGTTTGTCTTAAATGGTAGGTAGTATAAATGGCATTTGTCGTTTTATTTTTGTACTTCATGTCCTACTCTTGTTGGTTTGAAATTAACCAAAGTAAGATATTTAATGTGTTTGTTTTAAAACTCCTTTATTTCTGATGACATTTTTACATTTATGTGTATACTATCTGTCATATGTCATATATAAACAAGCAAGAGACCTGCTACAACAAAATCGTCAAATTCACCACAGGGGCATCCTACCATAGTCACCACTGCCTCTCACTTGCTGAACTGGGCTGGCTTGAACTCCCTCACCTCCTTCAATGGTATCAACTCTCACTCGCTCACAAACTAGTAAACCATCCACTAAATGTCCCATCCCTCCAGAATCTACTCCAACCCTATCGCACCACCAGACCACTAAGATCCAGCAACAAAAATCACTTGCAGATCACTAAAGCCAAAAACTCTGCTGGTGAAGCACTATTCTCTTGCACTATAGCCAAATTATGGAACTCCCTCCCACCCACAATTACCTCCATACCATCATGCACCCACTTCAAAACTTTACTAAAAGTGCACCTAAAAACATTCTGGCTATGCTCTTGCAACTCCCACTCTAAAATCACCCACCCCATCCAACCACTACCTTTCTTTCCACTCCACTAACTACCTTGATTATAGTAAGCTCAGATGCTCATAAGCCTCCAGACTTATTATACAGCAGGAACTTCTTATTGTAACATTTGTTAATGCCTGTTATGTACTTCACAGATAAAGATTCTAGCTGTCTACTGATGTACTATGTTCTTCATCTGTAAATATGTTGTAAGTAATTGCTATGTTATATTGTTAATCGCTATGTAATCCAATGTAACTACTGGCTGTTTATTTTAACTGTGGAGCTTTTCTCCCAGGGCCTCTGCTGAAAATGGACCTATGTCCAGTTGGACACTCCCGGTCAACAAATGTAAATAAAATAAATAAAATAAAATAAAATAAATATGAGTCCCCAAGGATTCAGGCACTTACCTTATATCATTCTGGATTTCAATAGTATACTACTATGCGGTCCTGTAACTTGATGCATTACCATCAGACCAACTACATTTAATATTTCCAGTGTCATTTGTACCATATAGCAACAGAACTGTACATATAATTTCATTCTGGGTCATGAGACCTTAAAGTATGAAAATCAGAAAATAATCTGGCCAAACTGTTTTGTTATCTATACTTTCCGGGCATGTATTTATCCCCATGCTTAGCCAAGTATGTACAGGTCATGTGTAGCAAAAGGCCTGCTTTGCTAGCATCCTGAACAAAACATGAACACTACCTTGCATTTTTTCATATCTCCATGTCAAGACAGAGTTGCAGTCAGCTAACTTGCATCTCATTGTTTCTTTCCTTATGTATATGTAATAAAAACTCCATAAAGATATCAATGTTTAAACAGAACAAAAGCAATTTGTTAGTTTCTTAGTAGCAATGGTTCTTGTATCACCCTCCTTCTCTCATACATGCACTGCATACCTACTATTCCCCTGTTTTATCACTTCAAAGTAAGTAATAAGATTGTTACCTTCGTATGCTCTTTCCCTAACCTGCCTTTTGCCTATTCAGTTGGTTGTCTCCCTCTATTCCCATGTATTCCCCTGCTGGGACTCTTCCATGTGCACCATTTTATATCACTTATCTTTATCATTTCTTGAAACGTGCACTTACATCATGCAAGACATCTTTGCTTTCCATCTTAGAAAAATGCACTTTGTCCCTTGGCCAGGGTTCTAGTCTATCAGTCTTTGTGTTCTGTCAAACACTGAGTAAATCATTTAAAAGAATTTTCTGACTTAACCCTGAATAGAAGGATTTTGCTTAACAGGGAACAGCTGATTTATATCATAAATAATCAGCAAATACATAAACTAAACTTTGTAATTTGTGGAAAATGTGCTCAAAAATCTGAAATTTGTATTCTTCTTGATGAATCATTTTAAAACTTTATGTGCTTTCATTCAGTGAGCTGTTCAGGGTACCTTATTCAGTCACTGTGCCAAACTATGTACTTCAGTTTTCAGTTGTAGTTATTGCTCTGGGAGCAGAAATTAATACTTTAGCGCTGTCATAGTGGAAATGAGTTGGAAAATGACATTTTGTGCAGTCCCACATCAACATGTAGAGTCTGTCTGCTTGTACAGTATGATATTTCCTGAAGTATAGCATAGCTTTAGGGAAAAGGGTTTACAATCAAGTGAATTTATAAAGCTAGCAATAATGCTGAAGGAGTGGGCTTTATTAGGAAAATAACAGACCACCCAATGGTGTTGTGAGGCCCGACACTACAAGCAGAGTTCTGGAGTGCATTATTGTTCTTAGAAAACAGGCTATCTGTTAAAATGGTTGTATTTGTTTTAATAGTAGTATATACATTTTGTGTTTATATTTTTGATGTAAAATAGTTCCTCTGCATGATGATTCATAGATGCAGTGAGATATGTAACTGGTATTGGTGAGGATACAAAACCGACACATATAGATTATGCAAGTATTTAATGTCTACACACTCACACACACACACACACACACACACACACACACACACACACACACACACACACACACACACACACACACACACACACACACACACACAGACTTACACTCGCGCATATACATCATCATGCATACAAAGTTACATTATTTTTGTGAGTCTGCATGTCCTCCCCACGGTTGAGTGGCGTTCAAAAGACATGTGTGAATGGGCGTGCCTTCATTGAAGGTTGGGCACAGAGCTGGCACCTTGGCGCCTTGAAAATCTACTGCCGAAAATTAGCAGACTGGAGTTCCGCTGTGGTGAACCCTAACTGGGAAAAGCTGAATGGAACAACAACAACACTCACCAAACATGTTTTTTAATGCCACAGTTGGCACATCACATCCTTCCAAGTACACTGCAGAAGACTACTGAGTTATCTGTTTTAGTTTTCTTTTTTTTACTTGATTTTTTTATGCTTACTAAACTGCCATGCTTAGCAAGCACAAACAAAAAGGCAACCTTTTTTTTTTCAGTCTATGATTCATGGTGACTTATTATGCTGCCTTGAAGTGTTAGATTTTATACTGTTATTTCCATGTAGATTAACAGCCAGTAGGAGCACATCTGTTCTCCAAAAAGGTATTGTGTGTGTTATTCTCCCATTTCTAAACACTACTAATATGCACTTAGATGATGAAACAAGGAGAATGGTAAAGACATTGCAAAGAATTATAAGTCACTGACTGCAATAGACAAAATTACTCAGTGAAATTGATGCCCACAGTATTGTTTGAAAGTAATACAGTTGTGCAAGAGCAGACAGAGAGAAGTGTTAAAGTAAAATCAGGAGCATCCCTAAAAATCAAGGGCACTTGAGAAGTGTGCCTAAGAGCTGCAAACTGGGTCTACTTCACTTTGTCAGAAAATTTATTTGTCTAATACCATATTCGCTGAAGCCTAAATCAATCGAACGTTCATTTAAGCAAAATTTTTCCCAGGGGAAAAAAAAACGTGGACATCTTTGGGAATTTGCCATTTTCCCAGTTGCTATATTTAGTTAGGGGGGGTGTAGGTCTGGGGGGGGGGGCATAGCCCCTCCCACCTGAGATGGTTTTCAATATTGTTATTTTTGTGACATAACAATCACTGGTTAGCCTAGTGGTTATTTTCCCTGGGAGAACTTTTATTTAAAATTTTGTTTGATGGCTGGAGCTTTTCAACAAATAGAGTTTGAGAAAGAGGTATTCACTAAATAGTTCATTTGATGATGTCATATAGATCTGCTCCTGATTTTAACAAGTTTAAACATTTTTAATAATTGTTTTTCCTTATATATCATAGAACAATTGCAGGGAAAGTCTATTCACATATTTAAGTTAACCACATTACCAGTAATGTTTTATTAGCCCTAAACTCTTAGACAATATGCAAAAAATTACTTACTAAATGGCTTGGAGGAGTTCTCTTTCAGAAAATACTGTAGATATCTTCAACTAGAAGCAACTTGTATGAAAAAAGATGGAACCCTAAGAAGGAAAAAGATCCAACTTGTTAACCTAGGTAGTCATAGTTCAAAGTCATAGTTTCTTTTCGCCAAAAATTTTAAAAAAATTTGCATTTTTTTCACATGACTTATGAATGACATAAGTGTATTGAAACAGATACAAGCAAATAGAAATTTTAGTCAGACTTGATACTCATGTTTCATACTGGCCCAGGCATCATTTCCAACTGTCTCCTACAGTGTTATTGTTATCAGACCATTGACATGAAGTTACAAATTTCAATGTGCTTGTATGTACAGGCACACAGACACACACACTCTCTCACACAAACTTACTCAAATACAAATTTGACTCAACATACCATAATACAACAGTGATGCATCAGATTTCACACACAGAGACATTGCTGAATTGGCAACGTCCCACATTCATGGATATAAGAGTGCTTACAAATGCATATGATTTATATATTTATTTAACATTTGTTTATTGGGAAAATCCGACTTGAAACAAAGCCAATTTTCAGTGGAGACCCAGGGAGAAATGCTCCAGATGCATGTCTTTGTAATGTGGGAGGAAACCAGAGCACCCGGAGGAAACCCACACGAATGCAGGGAAGACATGGAGACTCTGCACAGAAGGCACCCCAGCCGAAAATCTAACTGGAGAAACTCTTGCTGTGAGGTGACAATGCTACGGCTGCACCACTGCACCATCCATACATTGATCAATTACATTACAATGACCATGAAACAGTGGCAAACTACTTTGCAACTAAGCCATGATAAAGGACAAATTATTATCACAGGGATAAAAATTCAAAGGGTGATATTCCATAGTAACTTGTTGTTACCACTGCTCTTTTGTCTTGCCCTTAACTATTAAGCTGTCTACTTATCAGATTAGGTCATGATTACAATTTGGATTTCAGAAAACAAAGTCAAAAGTGTAAAGACTTTTCATCTTTTTGTGGATGATTTAAAACTGTATGGTTCTTCTGATGGAGAACTAAAATCACAACTGCAAGTGGTCAAAACTTTCTCAGATGATAGAAGAATGTAAGTTGGTCTTGATAAATGTGCAAAAGCAACTTTTAAAGTAGGAAAACTGCAGCACCAGGAAAATATCAGGAACTTGAGCAGGAGGGAGTGTATAAATATTTGGGAATTGATGAAGGATTAACAACAAAACATGAACAAGTGTGAATAGAACTTAGTAAGGAATATTTTAGAAGACTAAAATTCATACTGAAAACAGCCCTGACATCAAGGAACCAAGTCCAGGCTATAAACCAATTTGCTCTTCCTGTTCTAGCTTACAGTTTTGGGATGATTGACTGGACCCAAATGATATTGGATCAGCTGGACAGAAAAATAAGAATAATGCTTCATGCATATCAAATGATTTATAAAAATCAGTGTATACCAAGATTATACATTCCCCATTCTGAAGGAGGTAAGGGCCTCCTTGAAAATGATTACATGTATAAATCTGCAATCATAGGACAGCATATATATTTGCTGACCTCACGAGAACCAAACAAAGTGAAAGCTTTAAAATATGAGGAGAATAAGTCTAAGATGACTTCCCTGCTTAGTTTAGTAGAAGTATAACTCTGTCAACCAGGGAATGGAAATCAAACAGGAAGTAGACAAAAGTCAGGCAGCAACTGAATGTGCCAAAAAACAAAAGAAAGAATATAAGGTGAAGGATCAGATGAGAAGGCAAGAAATGTGAAAAATACATAAATATAGGTGCAAGTACAGAAAAGTCCTGGAACAACCTCATATCGCTTAACATCTAATGTAGGAATTGTTAAGGAGAGGTGAATTTGACTTTTACACTACAAACTTTTCCTTTCTTTCTCTCTTCCCTACATACTCCTTTCTGTCTCCATGCCATATCTCTTTCTCTTCTAGCCCTTCTATCTCTTCCTTTTCCACTCTATGCCCCTTCTCCACTGCTAAGTATATTGCAGGTACATATGCCACCTGTACCATTATACTGTTCTGTGACTGTAAACATTATTACTGCTGCTGCTATTAATTTTATTACTGGTTTGAATGTAAAAATAATGTCAACATACCTAGTTCTATGTATAAATATTTCACTTTATTATGCAATAATGTGGAGCTTTTCTCTCCGGGCCTCCACTGAAATTGGACTCTTTCTACGTCCAGTGGATTTTCCCAATTAACAAATGCAATAAATGAATCAATAATTTAAACCAAAAGACAAAAGGTTAATATTCACGACCCAGGATAGTGGACTACATACATGGTGGTTTACAAAGTCCATTGAGCATGTCAGAGAAACAGGCAAATGTAAGTTTTGTAAAACAGAACTTGAAACAGTTGCACATCTTGTTACTGGGTGTGATTCACAAATGGTAGAAGGCCTGTAAACTGAAAGGTAATCATTTTAAATTGAGTTGCTGGCTACTGAAACTTGTCTGCATATATCAACTGTACACAAGCTGATTTAAGAATATTTTTCTGCACTTATTTAAGATTTGAGTCAATAAATATTGTGTGTCTTTGATTCACTAAATATTGTGTCTCTGTCTTTCTGCAGTTATCTGAGCTCACTGGAAGTTGTTAGACTGCTTTGAAAATATTTTGTTAGTGTTACTTAGCTTGGGGGTTTCTGCTAGCATTAAAATCTGTATTGGTTACTTTTCTAGTAATCATTTTAAATCGAGTTGCTGGCTACTGAGACTTGTCTGCATATATCAACTGTACACAAGCTGATTTAAGAATATTTATCTGCACTTATTTAAGATTTGAGTCAGTAAATATTGTGTGTCTTTGATTCACTAAATATTGTGTCTCTGTCTCTCAATAGTTAGTTCCCCACCCCCCTCCCTGTTTGTAGCTGTGGTGTTAATCTTGGTGGCTTTGGAATTGCCCGCGCCTGCTGTAAATCTCTTTTTGCACACTCCTCCTGGACCCATCTCATTTTCTCACTCAACCAAGTACACTGAGATCATATTTTGATTTTGGATACTCTTACCAGTCCCATCTCCTCTGTGGTGTACAGAGAGAGCACTTGGGAAGGGCATCCCCCTATAGTATCTTAATCTGCTCTGTTTCCTCCATCTCAAAAAAAAAAAAAAAAAAAAAATTTGCACTTCATCTGCCTTACTGTATTTGTGTTTCTTCCTACTTTATTACCTTATTTTGCTTTTGCCACTTCTTAAAAGTACTCAATTGAATTTATTCTGCTGCCTTTATTACTGCTTGTTAGTAGCCTGATTAAATTGTAACTGTTATTCTAAGGCCCTTGGTTTAAGCACTTGGGCTTCAAACCAGTTGTTTTACATTAAGAAGGTTTGTGGTCTGCACTGTTGTGGCAGGACAGGTAGTGTACATCCTTCTAAGTTGGGAACTGCTGATTGAAGGCTCAGTGTCTGTTATTCTAACCATGTATTAGTTCTGGGTTAAGAACTTGGGCTTCAGGCCAGTTATTTTACATTAAGAAGGTTTGTGGTCTGCACTCTTGTGGAAGGAGAGGCTAGATTCTGCCCTTCTGAGCTGGGAATTTATGGTTAAAGGCTTATTGTGCATGCTTACTTGAACTGTTTCTTTCTGAAATCAGTATGCCTTGTTTGCTGTAGCATAGACTAGATTCAGGCTGGCTGGATCTAGCTTTGTTTGTATAACTTGTGCACTGATCCAGGTCATCTTTTTTGGAGAAGGTTTCTCTGTACCTTAGTGGCAGGACTGCGCAGTTAGAACTTGTCTGATTGAAGACTGCTGGAACAGGGCTCAGTTTTAAGCTTTTTAACTGGTTAATTGGGTAAAGTGTTGTTTTGATTGTATCTGCTCTATTTTCTGGAAAAAAATATTTATATACTTGTTTCTCGCCTTTCTGAACTTGTATAGTCCAGTTTTCATGTTATTGCTAAATCCAGGGCTATGCTACAAGTTTCTGTGTTGCCATACCTTACTTGGATTGAAGGAAGTTTCTCTGTTCACCTGTGAGAGAGGGGAGCTTTGAGCAGGCTATGTGTCCCTGGGGGAGTGGTTTCAGCCCAGAAGTTAGTAGTTTATTGGCCTTTTTGGGATAATTTTGATTGTATCTGCTCTATTTTCTGAAAAAAATATATATACTTGTTTTCCGCCTTTCTGTACTAGTATAATCCAGCTTTCAGGTTATTGCTGAATCCAGGGCTGTGTTAAAAGTTGCTGTGTTGCCATTACCTTACTTGGATAGAAGGAAGTTTCTCTGTTCACCTGTGAGAGAGGGAAGCTTTGAGCAGCCTATCTGTCTCTGGAGGAGTGGTTTCAGCCCAGAAGTTAGTAGTTTATTGGCCATCTTGGGCTAATTTCTATCTCTTTCACTTCCCTCCTATAAAAACCTCATTTGCACAGTTTTTACCCTTGTATTCCGCTCAAGTGCCTTCCAGGTGTTCTGCAGAGTCTACAGCAGCAGAGAGACAAAAGAGTGACTTTGGAGTGATTAAGTATCAATTTTCTGCTTTTCTTGCTGTCTTGACTAATTCTGCCTAAAACACCATTTTTTTTTAGTGAATCTGTGAATGAAAAAGTTTGCTATTGTATACAACTCCGCACAGCTCCTCGTAGTGTCCTGCAGAGTGATACAGGCAGCAGAGAGACCCAAGAGAGACTTTTCCAGATTTAAGTATTTTTTTTCTCTGTTTTTTTGCTCCGACTGCCTTTTCCCACCTAAAAAGAAGATTTCTAACTGATCTGTGCTTTAAAAAGTTTAAATTGCATTTGCCTTCTGCTTTTTACAGTTTTTGCACTTGTTTTATATCAATTTAAGTTGTTTTTGTATTGTATAACTGTTGTAGGCTACACACTAAAGTGTGCTAGCCTGTTTATAGCATTTACAGAGTTTTCTGTGTGTTTTTCTGCTGTTTCCTGAAAAAAATTCTCTTTTCCCGCCTTTGCTAAAATAGATTAGTCCAAATTTCAGGTTTTGCTGAATTCCGGACTGTGGTATAGTTTCCTGTGTTGCCCATATCCTTACTTGGATAGGAGGACGTTTCTCTGTTCACCAGTGAGAGTGGGGAGCTTTGAGCAGGCTATCTGTCCCTGGGGGAGTGGTTTCAGCCCAGAAGTTAGTAGTTTATTGGCCTTTTTGGGCTAATTTTGATTGTATCTGCTCTATTTTCTGAAAAAAATATATATACTTGTTTCCCGCCTTTCTGTACTAGTATAATCCAGTTTTCAGGTTATTGCTGAATCCAGGGCTGTGTTACAAGTTACTGTGTTGCCATTACCTTACTTGGATAGAAGGAAGTTTCTCTGTTCACCTGTGAGAGAGGGAAGCTTTGAGCAGCCTATCTGTCTCTGGAGGAGTGGTTTCAGCCCAGAAGTTAGTAGTTTATTGGCCATTTTGGGCTAATTTCTATTTCTTTCACTTCCCTCCTATAAAAACCTCATTTGCACAGTTTTTACCCTTGTATTCCGCTCAATTGCCTTCCAGATGTTCTGCAGAGTCTACAGCAGCAGAGAGACAAAAGAGTGAATTTGGAGTGATTAAGTATCACTTTTCTGCTTTTCTTGCTGTCTTGACTAATTCTGCCTAAAACACCATTTTTTTTAGTGAATCTGTGATTCAAAAAGTTTGTTATTGTATACAACTCCACACAGCTCCTCGTGGTGTCCTGCAGAGTGATACAGGCAGCAGAGAGACCCAAGAGAGACTTTTCCAGATTTAAGTATTTTTTTCTCCATTTTTTTGCTCCGACTGCCTTTTCCCGCCTAAAAAGAAGATTTCTAACTGATCTATGCTTTAAAACGTTTAAATTGCATTTGCCTTCTGCTTTTTACAGTTTTTGCACTTGTTTTATATCAATTTAAGTCATTTTTGTATTGTATAACTGTTGTAGGCTACACACTAAAGTGCGCTTGCCTGTTTATAGCATTTACAGAGTTTTCTGTGTGTTTTTCTGCTGTTTCCTGAAAAAAAAAAATCTCTTTTCCCGCCTTTGCTGAAATAGATTAGTCCAGATTTCAGGTTTTGCTGAATTCCGGACTGTGGTATAGTTTCCTGTGTTGCCCATATCCTTACTTGGATAGGAGGAAGTTTCTCTGTTCACCAGTGAGAGTGGGGAGCTTTGAGCAGCCTATCTGTCCCTGGAGGAGTGGTCTCAGCCCTGAAACTAGTAGCTTACTGGCCGTTTTGGGTCAATTCCTATCTCTTTTAGTTTCCCTGCTTTAAAACCCGCATTTGCACAGTTTTGCACGATTTTGTGCATAGCGCAGCATCGGGCAGCGCATCTTAAACAGGTTTAAACTATTCCCAGCTCCACAAAGTCTGCTCTTTACTTTTTCCCTTAGAACTGTTCTAAATCTCAAAGTAAGCACTCTATTTTCATTCTAAAGCCCTGCAGTTGCTCATATAAGTAATCTTATAAGTAAGCACTAATAAACTAAAGCACTACACCCTCTTATACTCCCTTTAAGTACTTGGCTCCCTATTGTTCCTTTTTGATCAGTCAGAAAGTAGTTCCTTATACTATTCTGGCATGTCCAAAAGTCAGTTTTGGGTTTACTCTCCAGTCCAGCTGGTGAATCTGGGAATCTTGAGGCAATGTTACAACTGCCTTATGTACATAGTCCACCCTCTCCTCCTCCCAACAAGCTCAAATATATGTGAGAGATGCAACTATATAGCCAAACTGGAGGCTGAGCTCTCTCGACCCAGTACTGGCGCAGTCATTCAGGAGGAGAAGGTAACCACATACACCACAAATCCAGTCTCACATAGACCTATCGCAAAAGCAAACCAAACACATAAACACACAAAAACATACTCGGAGGCTCTAAATAAAAATCTGCCCAATCAGCAGAGACCTCCAAAGCAGACTTCCAAGCAACCGATACCCCACAACAATACCCACATATGACATAGTTCACAAAGCCAGTGTGCTACACAGTCACAGCCCTTAAGGCTAAATAATACACCTAATACACTTGTAATAGGTGACTCTATTGTCAGACACACTGACGTCCCACTCACCAGGCTGAACAAGGAGAAGGTCACTGTAAGCTGCCTGTCAGATGCCAGGATTCGCCACATAACACAAGCACTCAGGTCACTTCAAAGCAAGTACAAATATGACTCCATCATTGTCCATGCTGGTGTGAATGACCTGAGACATACCTCCCTGGACTACATGAAAAGAGACATAGAGGAGCTCTCTGATCATGTAGCCCAGGCCGGTATGATCCTGACCTTGAGTAGCATCTTACCCTCACCAAGAATGATGCCACAGTATAAAAACAAAATGATCAATTTTAACAATTGGCTAAAGTATTGGTGTCATTCAAAGGGGATCCAGTGTCTGTCAGCCTGGAATGACATGCTCGACAAGCCACGTTGCTTCGCTAGGGACGGTTTGCACCTGTCACCCCTGGGCTTTCGAATACTGGCTTAGGCTCTTGCCACCCTCATAGTGCCTTTTTTAGGCAAGGCTCAAATGACAAACCCACCTCCATAGATAACACAAGGAAAAAGAAACTAAGGGTAATGCTGCTCAATGCCAGAAGTCTAAACCTCAAGATGCACACACTCGAGGCACTCCTCAGTATGGAGAATATCGATATCTGTGCAGTAACAGAAACCTGGTTGAAGGCTCCCGATAGCACCCCAGCACTACCAGGTTATACCTCATACCATGCTTTTTGGCTCCAAAACTCGGACCGAACCACAAAAGGAGCGGGAGTATCCATATTCATCAAAGATACCCACACCTCCAGGTTAGTGGCACTGCACGAAGCATCGGAGACCATCCATGTGCAACTAACAGTGGGCAAAACTGCCTTTCAGTTTGTAGCCTGCTACAGACCACCCTCCCAAACTCAGGAACCCCACTCGGCTTTCCTGAGAACACTGGAGAATATGAAGGTCTCTCCAAACACTATCATATTGGGTGACTTCAACCACCCAAACATAGACTGGGAGCACTATTCAAGCCTCAACACCCTCGCCCAACGGTTCCTAGAATTTATAAACTCAAATGCTATGGAACAACTGGTCACTACTCCCACAAGAGGGGAAAACATATTGGACCTGATCATCACCAACATGGGGACTCTATGTTCCATACCAGAAGTATACCCCTCATTGGTAAGATCTGATCATAAATTAATCTCACTGGACATCCATATCCCATCCCCAACCCCAGCCAAGGAAACCACGATGAAGAACTTCTCAAAAGCAAACTTCACACTTCTCAAAACCGAAGTGGAATCCTTCAAAGCTCCCAGGTCAGTGGAAAATATGGCCCAAACTGCAGAATCCTTTACAAAAGCATTATACGGACACCTACAGGAATGCATGGATCATGCTATCCCAAATAAAACCAAGACTCACTCCTCCAAAAGCAGGAGACCTGTCTGGTGGACCCCAGCCATAAATAAGCTATACAACAGAAGGAGGAAGCTACTACATGATAGAGCAAAATCCCCAAAAGGGAAGGCATCTCTGATCAGTACTAGCAAGAAACTACGATCCCTCATAAAATCATCTAAGGCCAGTTTCGAAAGAAAAATTGCACAAGATGCTAAAGATAATCACAAGGCCTTCTTTAGTTATGGCAGGAACCTGGGTTGCAACTCCCAGATATGCTCTGAGTTAGTGCAAAATGACAAAAATACACTGAACCCACAGACATTGCCAACATCCTGGCAGACAGGTTCAGTGCAAACCTCCCCCCTTCCCTCCCAAAAGAGCAAATGTCTATCCCAACAGAATGTAGCCTCCCTGACATCACAGATGCACAGGTGAGAGCTGCCCCCTCCAAACCAAAAATCACAGCGTCAATGGGACCAGACGGTGTCCCGGGCTGCGTCTTACACGAGCTCCAAGAAGAACTGAACCCTGACATAAAGTCACTAGTCTCAGCCTTACTACAGGATATGTACCCAAGGAATGGTGTACAGCAACAGTGGTCCCGCCACACAAAGGTGGTGCCACAACGGACCCCAGAAACTATTGCCCTACAAGCCTGACTAGCCTGGTCTGCAAAGCTATGGAGCGTATTATCATGGAACTCATAAACAAAGACATTGGGAACCTCCAAACACTGGATCCTACCCAATTCGGCTTTGTTATGGGCAGATCTTGCCTCTTGAACCTGGTTGACTTCTTTGAAACAGTCACCAAGGCCATAGATGAAGGGGAAGGTAGTCCACACAGCCTACCTGGACCTCGCAAAAGCCTTCGACACAATACCCCACTCGGGCATCATAAATAAGCTCACCAGCTTAAATACAACCCCTATGTCACAAGATGGGTTGCAAACTGGCTCAGGGATAGAACCCACATGGTCAGAATTGCAGGTGCCATGTCAGACTCTAAACCAGTTACAAGTGGTGTCCTACAAGGCTCAGTCCTGGGACCTCTCTTGTTCAGTATATATTTCTCTGAGGTACAGGCTAACACGGGAGGACTATGGCTGACCAAGTTCGCAGATGACTGCAAACTGGGTGCCATAATCGACTCGCCAACTGACACAAGCATCCTCCAAAAGGGTCTCACAGAGACGGATATCTGGTGCCAGAGCCATGGCCTAAAGCTAAATGCCAAAAAGTGCATAGTCATCCACTTTGGGAAAAACAAAGTGCCCACTAATTACCACATAGGTGGTAATCCATTAAGTACAGAAGAAGTAATTAGGGATTTGGGGACCCAAGTAGATAGCAATCTCTCCTTTGAAAATCACATTGTCAAAGTGGTTAGAAAGACTTTCTATATAGCCCATCTTATCATGAAAGGGTTCACATCTAGATCAAGAGAGGTCATTGTTCCCCTCTACTCATCACTCATCAGACCCATAATTGAATACAATGCCCCATTTGGGATGTACTTTACCCGACACCTGCAGCAACTGGAAAGACCCCAAAAGTACCTCACCAAGAGGATCAAGGGACTCAAACAGATGCCCTACGCAGTTAGGCTAAAGAAACTCCAGCTCTACTCAGTTGCTTACCACCTACTCAGAGGTGATCTGTGCCTGACGTATAAAGCCATGTCCAAACCAGAATTAATGAACATGCTCCACCTCAGGAAATCCAAATCCCTTAGAGCCACACGCTCCAGGGACTTAAACCTCAGCACAGAAATAAATAGGACATGCTGGGGGGACAGATTCATATCCCAGAGGCTCCCCTCACTCTGGAACAAAATCCCAATCCATGTTAGGCAGAGCCCCTCAATGACCCTCTTCAAGAGAAATCTTGACGAGTGGATGGGAGATTGTAGGTTTACCCTTGGGATCTCTTATGTGTCCCTACTAGACAGAGGCACAGTAAAATAACCTTAAAAGGGCTATCTTCTCTACCTACTATACAGAGGCACAGTCAACTAATCTAAAAGGGTGACGAAAGCCAAACACACTCTGGCTAGGCTTATAAATGCCCTAGGGAAGATAGCCTAGTATCAACCTATGAACCTATGAATATGGCAAGACTGTTGCACTGAGCATTGTGCAAACATTATAATATTGAAGTAGTTGAGAAGCATTGGAAACATGACCCATGAAGCATTATAGAAAATGATGAAGTTTATATCACATGGGACAACTTATTACCATCAGTTCAAAAAATAGATGCGAGAACTACAGATATAGTAGTCCATGAAAAGAAGACAAAAGTAGCATTGATTACTGAAATTGCTACACTCAGTGATTATAGTGTCTTACATACATAGAGACTCAAAGTCATAAAAAAAGCAGGATTTACAGGCAGAAATGAGGGCAATGTGGAAGAAGGGCACCCAGACATTCCACATACTTGAATTCAGAAAGGAAGGAGATTCCAAAGGACTGAATCAACGTAACTGAAAGAGGTGAAGTAAAATGTCACAGGTTAACCCTTGTAAGATCCAGCAATCTATTACAAGATGACCTTTGCTGCCTAGCAGCAGTGTAAGGACACAGCAACAGTTTCAAATAAGTATCACTTATGTATGTTGTTGAAGGTGAATTTAAGAATTTTAAAAGCACATCTGACTGCTAGCTGTAGTCAGTACAGATCCTAAAACCAGGATGGAATTCTATACGTTCTGAGAGTGTCAGTCGATGCTTACTCCAAACAGGCCATATCAGAGTTCCAAAGTTTGAAATAATGACCATTTCAGTAAATGAGGCAGCAAAATCTAGAACATGATCTATAATTGTAAAGTTGGAACTTCTAGCATCTAAACAGGTTTACATTCTTAAACTGGAAATAAGATATTGTGATAACAACTGACACCTAGTCCTATCACTGAATCTGCACAGAACACAAATGTGGGGTATGAATTCCAATGTAATTCCCTATATGTACTCAATAACAGTGCAGTGGTGCAGCAGTAGTGTTGTTGCTTCACAGCAAGAGGTCCTCTGGTTGGATTCTTGGCTGTGGTCCCTTCTGTGTGGAGTCTGCATGTCCTCCCTGCATTCGTGTTGGTTTCCTCTCGGTGCTCCAGTATCCTCTGATTTCACAAAGATATGCATCTTGAGCATTTCTCCCTGGTCCTCCAGTGAAAATTGGATTTTTTCCAAGTTGGACTTTCCTGGTAAACCAATAATAAATAAATAAAAATGAGGAAAACAGAAGAAGTAAAAGTAGATGCTCAGCCAGGTTAAATTTCAAACACTTACGGGGCATCCACTCAAGAATCAAATCCAGGCATCATCACAAGTTAAAATTTCTAAAAGTGTCTATAGAAAAAAGGAATAAGTGAATATTGCCATCATATGGCTGATAACAAAATATCTTCTTACAGTATTTTCCTGAGCAGTAACATATGCATATTGATCAGAAACCAAGGGATGCAGGACTGATTCCTCGAGTACACCACATTCCATTGAGAAGGATTCTGATGAAATTTAACCAGATACTACTCACTATGCCAGAAAGTCTTGAATAAACCCTTCTGTGGCAGTAATAGATAACCTATAGTAAAGTTTCATATGCTTATACTAATTCAATGGTCTATAGTCTCAAAAACCATTGAGAGATCCATCATGACTAAAATCAGGTGATTGTATTGCTCCATCACCACCATGAGGTCATTAAGTACTCTTATGAGCATTGTCTCTGTGCTGTGCTTCAATCATAATTCAAAAAGAGAACGGCACAGTAAACTACAGGATGTGAAATATGAATAGAGTCGCATGTAGACAACCATCTCAATAACCCTTCTCATAAATGAAAGTTTTGAGACAAGGAGGTAAGTCTCCAGTAAGTTTACATTCAGAGGCAGTTGCTAGAAGATCAGGGTAATCAAAACTTTAAATGGATTGAACTAACCACTTGAATGTGGTTCAAGAAAACTGAGAAAGATAATTTGAATCTTTTAGGGCCAAGATCTAAGGTGCAAAAGGCCATCTGCATCTCTGAAATCTTATCATTGACCTCATCATAAGCAATATGGTTAGACTCAACCAACTGTAAGACTAGATTAACCATCTTTGACTCTCAGCAGTACTCTGTGATTAAATCCTGTGGAAAAGACTGTCTTATCATGGAAACCTTTTATGCAAAAACACAAGCTGCTTACTCAGTTTGAGGTTGGGGGTTACTATAATGGTTAAGGTGTTTACCTTGCAGTGACAAAGTACAGGGTTTGATTCTTACCTTTGAAAGGGAAATTGCCTAGGCTTAAAATGTCTCACAATAGCAGCTAGCCAAGTATTTGCTTATGAACCCATGAACCAACATGTGGAGGTAAAAAAGTCTCTAGGTAGCCAGACATACCAAGCAGCTCAGCCTCCTCATTACCCTAAAGTATGCATATCAATGGCTGGATGCAATGGTGATTTCGTAAGACACAAATGCAGTCTAATTTTAAAAGCTCTGCATCTGCTTTCACGCCTAATTCTCATTCAGCATGTTTAGCTTATATAATGCATGACCTACCAAATCTTCATTCCAACCTCCCTGTAGGCTATATGGGTAACCTTCATACCGCCACTAAATTTGCCACCATAATCCAATACGCAGGTGATACCACCCCCATCTGCCCTGCTCCTTCTACCCTCGAACTTCAGGAAAAAAACACAAAAATTGCTGTCAGACATGGAAATCTACCGTGCAGACAATTAACTCATCCTCAACCCCCCCAAAAAAAAACAAAGATCATGGTTTTCAGCAAAAACATGTCAACCTGTAAACATCCTTCACTTACTATTTATTCCTCCAACCAAACTGCTATCAAACAAGTAGATCACACCAAACTCCTTGGTGTCACACAAGAAAATCAACTAAAACTTGACAAACAAATAGCAATAACTATAAAAAGAGTTCACATAAAACTAGGTCACCTCTACAGAGCCAAATCCTACCTCACAAGTGCCTCCAGAGTAGCCTCAGTCAGGTCTTTTCTTCTCTCTAATCTCCTGTGCTAATCACAAATCTTTGCTAATTTACAAAAGACTGACCTAAGCCACCTAGAGTCATGCTACAATAAAATAGCTAAATTTGCTGCCAACATACCCCATAGGGAGCATCACTGCCTAGCCCTAAAAAAGCTTAACTGGATTGAATTACCCAAATTGCTACAACTAAACCAACTCACTGTTGCCCACAACATTTTAACCAAACCAAACTTTTGCCCTGCCCTAATAGACTTAGTTCAAACTAATATTAACCTCAGAGACCTTCGACCCTCTGAAAACTCTTGCTAAAAGTAACCAAATCTGCAAACAGTTCTGGTGACTCACTCTACAAAGTTTACAGGTCTTGGAACCTATTATCCCAGTACATCCTTAAATTTAACAACAACACCAAATTCATGAAAAGTCTAACAGAATACTTCACTGACCACTGGCTGTGTCCCTGCTCCAACCCTGACTAGCAATCCTACTTTTTTACTGCTTCTGACAACTTACATCCTTTCCAACGTTTTACAGCCTACAGATCTTTGAACACACTCAGGTATAGTGTTTCATACCCCAATCTTGCTAATAGCTGTCTGTATTGACTCCATATCTATTGTTTTGAGGATGTATTCCATTGTGCTGTTATGACCTGCCAGTCTGTTTTCTCTGTCTTATTTTTTGCACTTTCTGTACTTTTTGTTTTTGTTCTTGAATTACTTTGCATAATTATTTGTGACTTATATTACTTTGTAAAACTTTTATTTGCTTCTTTATTACTTTGTAAAACTTACTTTTACTTTGTAAAACTTTTATTATTGCATGTGTATGGAGCTTTTCTCCCCGGGTTTCCTCTGAAAAATGGGCTTTCAGCCCAGTCAGACACTTACCCAGTAACAAATGTAAAATAAATAAATGCTGGCATAAAGCCAAGATCAAAGGATGGCTCTTATTTAAACATAACTCCAGGATGCACACAAACTTGGCCAACCTGGTCTAGTACACCAGCACCATAACATGCCATCACCAGTACAGCTGTATCACCTGCATTGACTCCTTAGAGGAGATAACTTGGGATTGTGCATAAGATATCCTGATTTACCGTGCTTAATTCTTGATGTTTTACCACAGCCATCTTAGGACATTTGAGCAGTAGAAGAGCAGCCCTTAATTAAGCAAGATAATGATCTGATCATGAGGTTGGTTCTACCATCAAGCCCATGGTCTCTAAAGCAAGCACTGAATGTCCAAATAAGCAGGTGGAAGTAAAATCTTACCAAATGAAACCAAAGCTAATCAATAACCCTAATAACTCTATAACAAGTTTAAAGATCTCATTGTTGACCCAGAAATAAAATCCTCTAAAAATAATTATTAAAACGATTCATGAACAATACTGAAGAGGAGATGAGAAAAGTCCTGCCAAAATACTTCTAGATAACTTGATTAATGTTATACAAGAAGAAATCTGCAATTCACTCCAGTATTCTGGACATATTGAAAAGAAATAAGCCACTCTCACAGATACATAATTATTAGAGTAAGACTGATGAGAGTGATGTTTCAATTGTCGATGGGACATCGGTGACATTTTGATAAATAGTCATACCTCATTGAGATGCAGTTTCATGGTAAGCCAATTCCTTCTTTCCTCTAAATACTATTTTAGCTCTTATTTCCAAACTTCTATAAGCCATACAGTGGTTCATTTGCCCAACATTATGTAATGGCTAATACTGATAAGAACAACATGACATCAGAGGTTTCAGCCTTCTCTGGGAGAGTAATCCAACCCATTCATGCAGAAATGGTGTGCTTAAACAAAGACAGTCTGACACAACATAACAATAATATTAACACCCACTTGATAACCAGATAGTCCAATTGGGAACACTGTCTTCTTTCAGCGGCGACACAGGACCAATGTCTGATTAGTTTACTAGCTCATGGTCACATAGTTAGCAAATGACAGTGAAGGGAATCAAACGCTGCACCTTAACAACTACAGTTCTCAGACTTAACCTTCCTTGCTAACTGTCAGACATACTCCTAAATGCTACACATACTGTGGGAGGCCACACCATTCTGCTATGGAGTAACATTTTCATTATTGATGTGCAGCTAAAGGGAGAATACAAAACCATGTGACATCACATAAGGTTGCTAAGGTAGAACACAGAACTGGAAATATGCAAGTATTCCTCCCAGGGCTATTCAACCTCTATATGGTATAACAGCCCTACAGAAACCATCAGTATTACTGAAGGAACCCCCTTCACTCCACCTGTTGTCACCATGTAATTTATAATTTTGTAATAATTCTATATTTATAAATTATATGATATACTGACAGAAAGAACTTAAGAAGAAAACTAGTGCATCTATATTATCAAATAAATAAATAAATAAAGCGAAAAATCTAGGATTTGTTGAAAATTGTCCTATCGAATGTAATCTTCCCCATCTCATCTATCTGAATGAAGCAGTCCTTTAATGTTGTTGCATTTTTTATGTACTTTAAGATTACAGTACATGGAAATGTGTTTTTCATCCTTGTAGAGAGTTTTTCTTTCCTCTGCGAAGTTTGTATTTCTAAGTAAAGGTTGGTGGGATAACGCTTCCCAAGTTGGGTATTGCAAGAGCTAGTTTGGTTCCTACAACAATTGCCCTTTGGAACTTTCACCTGCAGGAATGGTGGACGTGTTGTTTGCCATGTTTGTATGAATGTGTGTGCTGTCAGCAGCTTGTACAACACCTTTTAGTTGGGGAGCATAATAAGATATATTGGTAACACTGTAACACAAATCACTTAAGTTGCTTTGAAGTTGTCAAGTGAATGAATTGCACATAAAAAGTAATTATGCATGTGATGGTTTCTGCACTGCTGCTGAATACAGTATTAATTAAGAACAGGAAAACAGACACACATATCCCACTCAGAACAAATTCTCATGTTGGAGGAACATCTATCAAGTGTTTTTGCCAGGTAAAATCAATTGTATAGATATTTGGGAAAAGCTGCGTCTTTCATAAAGCAGTTTAACCTATGGTTCAAGCACATTAAAAGTTAAGGTTCTAGACTTCAGGAAGGCAAGCTTTATCAAAATACAAGGCTGATTCAGAAATGATTTAACAAATAGCTTGCAACTTGGGCAAAGCATATATTTGTAAAGTAAAGAAGTAAGCTAAATGTCTGAATGAATTCAGTCTGATTGCCAAGACAATGGGGCTGGGTGGGGGGGGGGCAACTGTAGCTCTCAAATGTTGTAAGACCATGGGTAACATACAATCTTAAGAAAATATAAAGAGTTGTTGTGTCTTTCGGCTTTTCCCGGTTAGCGGTCGCCACAGCGGAACTCCGGTCTGCTAATGATTGGCAGTAGATTTGTACGTGCTGAGTTGCCAACCCTGACGCACAACCTTCAATGACGTTATGCCCATTCACACGTCTCCACACAGAAGATGCTCTAGCTGAGAATCGAACAAAACAATGTCTTACTGTGAAGCGACAACGCTACCGCAGCACCACCATAAGAAAATATAAAGAGTACAAAATAATAAAAGCAGTGGAAAATGCCAGTTAACATGAATGGAGCAAACCAAACCAACCAGACAAAAAAATAAAAAAAGACAGACAATGGATAAACAGTATATTCAGCCAATAAAGGAGATAAAATCCTTGTTGTATAATTAAGACAGAGAAAGGCAAAGTGGGGGTTGCGAATCAAAACAAAGTGAATGAGATGAGCAGAAAAAATATGCTGAAAAGTATGTCCAAATGAAGGTGAAGGAAAATCAACTCTCTTTCAGTGGTAACCTAAGTTTGATTAGTTATCCAAATAGCAGTGTGACAGAGAGGATGTTGGATGTGAGAATATGTTTGCCAGAGCCTGCTCTTCTTCTTGGTGGGATTATCCCTGAGATATAACTTTTGTAGTGCCTAGCAGCCCCACTCAGTGGAAAACAGGCCCAAAGCAGAAAGGCAGCACTTGTTTGTGTGCATGTGATCAGGTATACAGGTATGAATATGAAAATATGCACATGTGTTTGTGTATACAGGTGTGTCTGTCTGTGTAGGCATCCCTAGATGTCTGCCATGGGCCACATATCCATCACCCTTTAAAAAATAAAACATGTGGGTAATTTTGCAATCTGAAGGAATCTCAGTGCCCTGATATCAGCAATAAAGGCCATCTCCTAAAGTGCTGAAAAAGTAGGGGCATTAGGAGTATATTTTCACTGAGGATTTATAAAGAAGTGGTGGACAGAGGTATTCAAATTTAGAGTCCTAATCACTAGAAGAAAGTAGATTTTATTATTTCAAAGAGGCATGCTCAGGGACTGCAAACTACAAATGTCTTAATCTGATATCTGGTGTGACAAAATTCTTAGAATTACTGCTGAAAATGTAGTATCCTGAAACACATAAGAGTACAGAATCCAGGGCTGGATACATCTCATACCAACCCTTTTTCTGGATTGTCCTGATGAACCGTCTTTCATTTTATTGTTTTAAGTGTATCATTTTTTTATTGTATTTCATTGTAATGGCAGCTGAGTATTTTGGTTTGTTTTCTTCTTTTTTTATGCATACTAGAGTCCTAACACAATAGATGGTCCTTTGGCACTTGGCTATTTGGTGCAGTCTGTAATGCAACTCTGACGCTG
This sequence comes from Protopterus annectens, assembly GCF_019279795.1. Lineage (NCBI taxonomy): Eukaryota > Metazoa > Chordata > Ceratodontiformes > Protopteridae > Protopterus > Protopterus annectens. Next base: position 1,034,116,768 of record NC_056729.1, read on the forward strand.
TGTGTGGGAGTTAAGGAGAAGGAAGAACTGATGGAACTGCTCCTACATTTATAACAGATTCCTTGAAAAACTTGTATTTCCATTAAATTACAATGTGCATGACTGCATGCAAAGACGCCTCTAAGTAATCATGCATCCGTCTAATAACTTTGGAAACCACACCCAGTGTAGCCTTAAGTGTGACAGTAACAAATAGGCAGGAAAATCAGTAGCTCCCCACACACTATTATATGTCGTGCATGTAGATTCACTTATATTAGGACTTCCAGTGCAGTCTTATCTAGTTGCAGCAGCATGTTAAACATATGGTTATTTGATTCACAGGGATTGTTTTTGCAGTCTGTAGTTATACATCTGTGAATATATTAGTCAAAAGACATGCATGCACACATGCACACATACCCACACCTACTCACACCTTGAATACAAAACCAAGCTAGTACATGAAGTTACTGGAATGATCATTAAAGATCTTTATTTTCATGTTTCAGTCTACTATTTTTGCAACACATGGAAATATATAATCATTTATTTAAGCCATCTGATTTCAAAATATCTCACTCACTAAGTAATACATCTACTGACTCATTACAAAGAGGTATCTGCAGAAATAGAAAAAAAAAACATGTCTAAACCTGTGTTGTTACACTTACCCTTATACATTGTTACAGTAACCTATTGGAATAAAAGGCCTGAAGTTAGCCAAATGTTTATACATACGGCTGTCTTTGTGCAGAGAGAGAGAGAGAAAGAAAGAGAGAGAGAGAGAGTCTGTATACTTATTTGACAGGCAACATTACAAGCAAACTGTGTATTATTCTTTTTCAAATGAGAGATGTTAAAAGATATGTGTGGTAAAAGCAGAAAAGCAGTAACACCAATCCTGAGTTTGTCCCTAGGAATCCAGCATAAAAGTACATTCTCTTCCTGATAAACAACCAAGAAAGCATTGTTGACAAAATCAGTGAGAACTGCAGCCTGAGCCTTTCTTGTTCTTGGTAAGTCAGTAAGCCTACTGATCATTCCAAATGCCCATCCCAAATACACACACACATACACACTCACCATCTCACTTCTTCTGCTTTCTCTGTATCTAAACAACATTTCACATTTGCAAGCTTAGTCACATCTTTGTAGTACTTGTCAGATGGTTACAATTATTGTGTATGTGTGCGTGTGCGTGTGTGTGTGTGCGTGTGTGTGTGTGTGTGTGTGTGTGTGTGTGTGTGCGCATGTGTGTATGTGTGTGTGCGTGTGTGTGTGTGTGTGTGTGTGTGTGTGTGTGTGTGTGTGTATGTGTGTGTGTATATGTGTGTGTGTGTGTGTGTGTGTGTGTGTGTGTGTGTGTGTGTGTCTTTGATTCCATGTGATTTCAAGTGTGTGTGTGTGTGTGTGTGTGTGTGTGTGTGTGTGTGTGTGTGTGTGTGTGTGTGTGTGTGTGTGTTTGCATGGGGTTATAAAAAAGAATATATGTATGGATCTGCTGCACACATCACAACTGAACAGTTAGCCTTTTCATTTTTATTGTAGAAAACACAGTATCTAAAGCAACAGGGCTAAGCTGTTTGCTGTGTATGCCCCTTGGAGGTAACTGAGGTCATGCAACAATACAGTGACATGGAAAACATTTTTACACCTAAAACAGGAAAATATACTGTACCACCTGCAAAACTAATCAGCATCTTTATTAAAAAAAATCTGATGAAAACAATATGCCTTACCTAGCTCTGAAAGTGTTCTGCAGTGCTTTTGTCTCAGTCTCTTTTTCTGTCGTTCACCTCTCGTTCCTTCAGTCAGTGCAAATGAATAGAGGACAGCTCCCAACATCAGCACCACATAGCCTGGCTAACAACCATGACATCACCTCCCAGCTATTTCATTGGTTGACAGATAAGCAGTCTCCTGATTGGAAAGCATCCTCTGGAGAAGATGGGCTTGCCTGAGTAACCCTTCAGAGAAGCAGTGAGTCATACAGGGTGAGATAATCACAGCATTAACATGCAGAAGAAGCTGGGGGAGGGGAAGGATGCAGGGAAGCGCCTTTCATGAGATTAAAATGGCTTAAGAAAAAAATAAATTTATGTAAAGATAAATGCTTTAAAAAGATGAGCATTGCAGATATTTAACAATCGTGGTAAAAAAAACAGTTAATACTTTCTCATCAAAGCACAGATACATTTAGCTTCGTGAGATCTGAGAACATATCAGACTGTATTATAACAGTTATTCACATTTGCTGAAGTAATACATGGGTTCCTTTAAATTATTTGATTGGAAATACATATACCTTAAATCATTTTACATGAGCAGCTCTAGAATAAGTTTAACTGCACAGATCCAAACTGGTCTGTTGATGCTTCAAAAGAAACACCTTAATACAGCAGTGTATTTAAATGAAAACAAAAAAATGCAGCCTTAATTCAGGTAATTGCTAATATGCTTGGTATAAAAGAAATACATAGACCTCCATAGGAAAGATGTACAGCTGTTCCCAGTGCTTTGTAACCATTTATACCGCAATGTGATGAGCAAAGAAAAAAACATGTAGATTTGAAAACAAGATTTTGCAGCTTGCACAGAGATAGAAAAATGTGAACCAAAACATGGTGACTGATCTGCATCTTCATTATGTACTTGTTAACTAAAATGGATTTTTGGCATTTCTAAACCTGAGTAAATCTGTTCTTTCTACAGATGAGTTCAGTCATGCTTCATATTTACCCACACTTTGTAATTTAGTATTCTGGCATTATAGTAAGTAAAGTGAAATTAAAACAGAAGTTAGTATGAACTGCAATTATTTTATTTGAGATTCACAAAAATATTAAAATAACTGCTCAAACAACAAAACAATAGTTTTAAAATGTGAAATGTGAAATTATCACAAAATCTAAAGAAGAGAAATATAAATGTTAGTTATACTACTTCTGTATTTATAGTATTATTGAAATCTATTACATCAATACACATTTTAAGTATTATTATTCATTATAAGCACATGCCCTGGTCTAAAGTAGAGCTTGTGGTATCACACGTGCACATCACTATAGCAACAGTTTACAAGCAGACCTTGAGTAAAGATGGTTATAGTGACAAATGGTAGGGTTTGCCAACAAGATACAAAAAAGTCACCAGACTGGTTAAACCCAGGGTTGGATTTTGTTATTATTTTATGTATTTATTTATTTTACATTTGTTAACCAGGTTAGTCTGTCTGAGCTTTTGGCTCATTTTTAGCAGAGACCCAAGGAGAACAGCTCCACATAGTACAATTTTGATTAGCATTTTTGACATACTTCATGCAAAGAATTTTGTAAGAAAAGCTTGCAACATTAAAGAGAGAAAATAAACTTTCAAAGTTAAGACAGTACAGCATTATATACAGATTCATGAAATTATTATTATTTTTTTTAAATGAGACTCATACTATATCTGGATACTAAAGAATTAGGACAAACCCATTAAGTCATACATGTCATAATGTAGGCATTTGCATTGCCTGAGCTGTTACAAAGTAAAACTCATGCCATCTTACAGTAATTCAGAAACATTTTTGACTTTCTAGAGTGGGACACTTAGCTGTCAGCATACTGCTAATGAATGAAACATTGTTTCAAAAGTGACAATTTTTGACATAATTCTACTGGTGATTAGGTTTTACAATGCGAAGGGCATTTAGTCCATGTGGTATACAAAAGTAGGCTTTAAATCATCAATTTTCATGCATAGCAACATATAACTACTGTAATGGGCAGAGGATATTTATACAAAATAAATATACAAAGTTATAAATGATAAAAACAGTTAATATAGAGGGATTATGATTGGGTCCTTGCTCATAGCAAACTCATGTGTTTGAGATATGGCTGCCAAAAACTTCAATTCAAGAGGGATGGAAATAAAACAAGGTAGCATATTTTTCCACACAGATCAAAGCAACTTGACAAGAGGTCGTTGAATATGTATGGACATGGGAGGAAATAGAGAAGAAAGATAAACCCCGGGATATATGAAGCTTGTGCCAGGCGCAGGTGTAGTGTTGGTGTTTTAACACCAAATATGGCTGCCGACCGATCCAGGTATGAGCTGTTTCAACGTGCACTACTAGCACAGCTCACGGTGCTTGTATGCTAATTACCCCATGTACAGCAGTGAAGCATGCAAATGAAGGTATATAGCGATTCATGAAGTGGTGCAGGCATAGTGTAGGCATGCAGAAATGTAAACCAATAAAAACGGTTGACATTTTTTCAAACAGAACATCGGAGCCATGAAAGCAGACCAAACTTATGTATTACAATGTTAACATATACCAATGGCTAAATATATAGCCAATGGCATAAAAAAACACGCACAACACATAAAAAATAACATTTAATGTCATGGCCACATCACACTAACGCAAAGTACAGCTACAGTGCATGGGTGCGCAAACGGGAACACAAGGAAAATATATTTAGATGTCATAAAACTGCAATGTAACACAAACCATGATTTCGCCATAATAGTCAATGGTACGCATACTACACCACGACCAAGGCGCAAAGGTTGCTAAGGGTGTGTGACAGTGTTCCGCGCGGTAACTAGGAATTAGTAGTCAATGCCATGCAAATGAGTCAAGTAATACTGAATAGCAAACGTCCCACTGGCGTAAGGATGTACCACATGGCGCAGAGTTACAACACCGAGGAGTGGCCTGGAGGTAAACATGACATCATGAGAGGTGTGCGTCACCATAGCTGTAAGCACACTGGAGCATTGGTAATCCGGGTTGCCTGTTGCTAAGCAAAGCCGGAGGATAGGGATGTGTACCTAACCATAGCTATGCTTAGCTGAGAGTACACAAGGTGACTGAAAGTGCATGTGAACGTGGATGAAAATGCACTCAAAAGCAGGAAACCATGAGCGCAACTTAGGTGAAACAGGAAGGTTACGGGAAGACAATAAGGAAATGCTGCAGCATGGTAATTGGAGTACAAATGAGTAATTAACACCTAGAAACTCACAGTGGTCCATAGACAACAACTAACAAGGCTGCTAGCAGCTACCTGCAGAACAGGAAAGGGGAGGTGCCGTACAACAAAGAAAAGAGAACTGTCCCAGCAGAACAAAGCAAACTTACTGTAGATCAGCTACATAACACATTTCCCAACACAATCCTGGGTTGTGGAAGCACAAAACAAGAAAGATGGCAGCTGGATGAATGCCTGACAATGGGAGGTGAATTGGGTTGAAAATAGAAGTAAAGGGCAATAGATGAATCACGGCAGACAAGCATAAGTCAACACTGAAGCCCCTACAATAGCAGTACCTGCTGGAAAACCAATAATTAAGATACCCTGCAGCTGGAATAGCACAAACACACCCAATTACACCAGCATCATCCATTGCACAATAGTATAAGGTGTGAAAGCCCCACACACACACTTGTGTATTCCCAGACACTCTGCACCATTGGTGTATACAGATTGGGAACTTTTAATATGTATATGTTAGGGGCTGCCATAGCTTTGATTCACCAGCAGTGCTGGAGACTGACAGTGGTGTGGAGGATGATGCTGACAACCATTTCAGGTACCGGAGGCGGATATGAGTGTTCAGACCCAGGGTAACCTACCAGGGGCTACATGATCTGGAGATAGTAGAGCGTTACAGCGTGGACAGTGACATCATACAGCAACCTGTTGAGCTGTGCTGGCCACACCTCAGAGCCAGAAGTAACAGAGGGGAACCTATCCCAGTGGACACGACGGTATGTGTAAGCTTGAGAATGCTAGCCACAGGTACCTTCCAAAGGCCAACTGGGGATATCATGGGGATCTCACAGGCATCAGCATCCAGGGTACTCCACCAGTTATTGGATGCCGTGTTACCACATGCCAATGAGCACATACACTTCCCCCAAATGCAGGAGGAGGTGGCCAGCAATATGCATCTCTTCCACCATGTGGCGAACTACCCAGAGGTAGTGGGTGCAATAGACTGCATGCACATACACATCAAGTCACCACCTGGTGAGCAGGGTAGGCACTACATTAACCGCAAGGGATTCCCCTCCAGCAACCGCCAATCATGTGCAATGTCCAGGGCATTATCATGGATGTGTGTGCCAGCAGTCCTGGAAGCTATCACGACTCCCACATCTGGCATGCCTCACAGCTGTATCGGGGGGGACATCCCATATGGCCACCTGGTAAGGGATGCTGGCTATGCACTGGAACCGTGGATGATGACACCCATCAGAAATGCACACACAGCCATGCAAGAACACCATAATGAGGCACATGCAGAAACCAGAATCATCATAGAGCGCTATGCTGAAATCATGGTTCCATTGCTTGGACATATCTGGTGAAGCCTTGCAGTACTCTCCAGGAACGTGTGCCCACATCTTCATAGTATGCGCCATGCTATATAATATGATCCTGCGGAAACAGCTGCAGCAGGGACAGAATGGTGAAGGCCCTCACAGCCCACCACCATCATTGCCAAGGGACCCACAGGCACAGGGAGGCTCAGACCATGAACACCCTGTGCTAGCCTCAGTAGGCAGATGGAGGCATGCCTAGTATGCCCATGCCATGGCAAAGAGGGAACGTATAGCACACACACACTGACAGTGTAGGCACTCATGGACTGACACCCTTCTCCACCTGCACACACAGCAAACATGGATGGCACACACACACACACACACACACACACACACACACACACACACACACACACACACACACACACACACATGACCACCTGTAAATTGTCATGTATAGGTAGTCTACTGTGTGCATCCTACATAGGTAGCCCTCAACTATTGTACACAAAGCTGCCATTGGCACAAGGTAAGTCAATACTTGAACAGTATATTAAGCTATCAGCATGTGTCCATACTGTATGTAGAGGTTCATAGATACATAGGTAGGTACATGACCAACCGCCGAGGCCACACATAAGCATAGGCAAAACGTGTCTGCTGTCGCCATCCCATCAGTCAACTAACTGTCCCTCTGTGGAGAAGAGCCAATTGCAGGATCCCTGGGGTGTAGCTACTGTTCACCACCCACTCTGTAAGGATCCCCCGGAGTGTTAGTGAGGGGTTTTGTATAATGTAGTCCAGGATGTGTTTCTAAATAATGGGGAGTATCCCTGACAGGAATCTTCACAGATGTGTACATGTTGCATAGTATACCTTAAACACAGCTTGCATATATAGGTAGTTCTCCACAGAATAATAAACATGTGGAACACACAACCACTGAAATGTGCGTTCATCACCCTTGCACTACTAGTGCCTGCTCTGAGAGGTAAGATATCACTGCCAGGATTAGAACACACAACCATGTACACATTCATCACAACAACATACCACTAAGTTACCTGAGATGTACCAGTGGCAGTTGTGTATGCTGACAGGATAACACACAAAAGGTAGGAATGTGTTGAAATAGGACAAACTGGCATGTGCACAATGAAAGGTGTATGTTATATATATATATATATATATATATATATATATATATATATATATATATATACACACAATCATATATATATATAGAGAGAGAGAGAGAGAGAGAGAGAGAGAGAGTGATGTCGATATATGGGGATATACACATATATGTAGATATATAGATAGGTTAACAACATCTACATGACCATGGAGGTACATATAAATGGGATACTTACCACATACCGACTGCTTTACATGCCGATGCACGTAATCCCAAGGCTTAAGGTCCGAAAGAATACAGTACCAAAACAACAGATGCGCGAGGTGTAAACTCACGATGTTAATGGACAGTCAGTCAGTGCCTCTGGTGTTTCAGTTTAGGTAGGTTACTTTGTGTACGTGTGTTTCTTAGGGCTGTAGTGTGTGTGAGTGTGTGTTCTGTGTGTGGTGGTGTTGTTGAGGGACTGTAATGTGTGGTTGTGGGTTAGCTTTGTGTGTCTGTTTGCGTGACCTAGGATGTAGAATATTAAAGTAGTGGGTGGTGTGTGTGGCGCAGATACCTACATGGGGTGTATAGGGGGGCTTGGCCACCTGCTCATACGTAGTGTAGGATGGTTTGTTTGGATTTGTTGGGTAGCAGTGTGTCTGTGTGTGCATGTGTGTGTTCCATGTTCGTGTTACCTTCATGAGTTACTGTCAATGTCGGTAATGTGGGGTATGGGAGTCTGTTCCCGGGACTGTGTGTGTCAGAAGACTGTGGTTTTGGAATTCCGTAGGTCTCCCGTATACAGCAGTTGAAGTGTTCACATATGTGTATAACATAGACCATAGCAATCACACATTCCGCCACTACCAACCTTTATGAATGAAGGATATGGGGAGTATATGCCTATACACCATTACAAATATGTGCTATGGACATGAGGCAATGACAATGTTACCACCTGTTCCACTTTGCGAGGGACACTCCCTCTTTGGGCGGTTGTGTCCTGACCAAATATTTTAAATGTGGCAAATGTCCTGGGACTGTAGGACATAATTATGTCCCATATGTACTGTAAAAGTTGCATACAATAGTTATTTCTGTATCTAAAGTACCTACATGGTACAGGAAACAGGATAAGTTACTAAACTGCTACAAGAATAAGCTTATAATTAGGAAAGAAAGGAAAGTATTATCCCTTGTACTGACCATGAGTTTGTGTTGGCCTGTAAAATCAGATGTGTGTCCCAAAAAGGACCCATTATGGACATATGAAAAGGTGGCAACCCTAGCCAAAGAGGGTCAGTCACCAACACAACTACGATGACTGCAAATACCTGAGATAGAAATAAACAGCTATCATGTAGCAACACTTTATTGCATTCAGATTTATTACCGAAGGGATTAAAGGACTAACATCACATGCATACTATACAGGAACCACATAGCAGTGCCTTAATGAATCAGTCTGCAAATACTATTGTATTAGTCCACAAAAGGAGTGGTGCTCAAATAGAGAAGAAACCCTCACGCACATAGTGATTATGTATAAAAGCAGTTCCTACACATTTGCATTTGCTAAGTACACCCACCAACATCACCTCCACACCCAAACATATTACAATACAAACTATAATAACATCATAAATCATTCACACACTGTACGACATCTGCAGAAGCCTTAACATACCTTGTCAGAGACACACTAACCTGGCCCTAAGTTAAACAGCGGCTGTTATACAATGGAACAGCTGCTGATGTAATAGGGTTTGTTTGCACTAATCCCATTTCAGAGGGTTGTGCGTACACTGGGATGTGTTAGCAATTAGTGAGTAACAGCACAGTATGCTACACTTGTACACCAAATCAAGGATGTCTGGTGAGCACACTGTACACCACACAACAGTTCATGCATAGCCATATGGCCTTGAGCTGGCCAAACATCCTTGCCAGACTTAAACATCTGCAGAAGTATCAGGTACAAACAAACCCTGCATAAGTAGCACTGTTCCGAAATATAACAGCTGTACTCACATGTAGAACTAAATTGTCTAGCCATTACACACAGTCCATGGGAGTCATGAAGCTAATATATCTCTGTGTGTCTCCATATAGCTGTTGAAATATATTGCAATAACACATCTAGGCTGTCTCCCTTGAAAGTAAGGCAAACAGACAATGCTAAAAGGAATACTCACTTATACACCACTGTTGCTATGGTATTGGCTAATGGAGTAGCTGCACAGCTGATGTGCATCCAATTAACTACTGTGGAACAGCAATTGGTGGACAGGATACCACATGTTACTGATATGTAACTAGAAAAGAATGTGTCATCATACATTCAAACCATCTGTATATACCAATGGAACATTACAAATAACATTGAAACACAAACCGAAAAGGATTGACTCAACTGTTAACGATACGTCGGGTTACTAATAAGGTATGTAGAACAGTCAGTATGTCTGTGTATGTAGTACTATTCTGTAGTATTTAAAGTGCATGCAATCCATATAGTGGAAACAGTTATCTTGTAGTGATGTACTGTTGAGCATAGTCGCGCTTGTAGTATTTGTGTGTACTGCTGCAGGTTACAAGGCAAACACCGCATACACCACAAGGGATGCTATATAATGGCTTTAAACAGAAATACTCCTCACCAGCTGATGTCAGTGGCAGGGTTGGTCCAACAAGTATGTGTTATAACAGGGGATAGTATATGTTGATATATTGTAACTGTAGCCATATGTAGGGGTGTAATACAGAGAATAACATGTGGATGGTTGGGCTACTGTGCAAGTATGTTTTACACTGTGGGATATTGTGCCAATAACTGTGTAATGTACAGTATTGTAGGCAGATATGTATTACAAGTTACATGGCATTACAGTAATGGCAGGCAAACATTAGTTATGTCAATCGGCATTCACAATACACAATAACAGGATACACATGTCTTTTAGTGAGTCGACAGTTTATCAGCATGATAGCAAAGTAAAATGGAAGAGCTATTTAACTATCCATGCACATAAGACATGTAATATGTGCAAAGGTAGGTACTAGGCTGTCTTACCAAGGGTATTTGTAAGCCTAGCTAGTGTGTGTTGTCTTTCGCCACCCCATAGGTTGGTTCCCTGTGCCTCTGAACAGCAGAGCCAATAGTTCCCTGTGCCTCGGTCCAGCAGAGCCACTGCAGTGATCCCCGGGTACATGTCTGTCTCCCATCCACACGGCAAGGTTTCCCTTGAAGAGTGCTCGTGATGGGCCCTGCCTGATTTACATTGTAATCACGTTCCAAAGCATAGGGAGTATCTGGGTCGGGAATCTATCCATTCAGCATGTCCTACTCATCGTTGTGGTTAGGTGTATATCCCTAGAGCATGTGGCTCTCAGGGGCTTCTGTTTAGGTGGAGCACACCCAGAAATACAGGGTTGGACATGGGCCTTGCATGTCAAGCAGAGATCACCTGTGAGTATGTGGTATGCAATTGAATACAGCTGGAATTTCATAGGTTGGGCTGCATAGGTCATCTGTTTGAGGTCAGTAATCCTCTTGGTGTGGTACTGGTGTGGTCTTCCAAGCTGTTGCAGTTGTCTTGTAAGGTATATCCCAAATGGGGTGTTGCATCCTTTAATGGCTCTGATACGACATGTGTAGAGTCACACTGGCCCCTCTGATCTGGATGCAAACCCATTAGAGATTAGGGGGGGGCATGTAGAAGGATACTGTAACCACCTTGTCATTATGGGTATCAAAGGAGAGATTGCTATCTACTGGTGTTTCCAGATCCTGTATTACCTTTTTTGTATGTAGGAGACTAGCACCTATGTGGTAGTCCATGGGTAATTAGTTATATCCAAAGGGGATGACTATGCACTTTTAGGCATTCAGCTTGACGCCATGATATTAACACCAGGTATCCATCTCAGTGCAACCCATCCAGAGGGTGTTTGTAACAGCTGGGGAAACAATTATGTCCCCTAGTTTGCAGTCTTCCTGCAAACCTTTTCAGCCAAAGCCCTCGTATGTCAGAGAAGTATATACTGAACATGAGGGGTCCTAGGACTGATCCCTGGGGGACGGCAGTTGTAACTGGTATACAGTCGGACCTAGGGTATGCAACTCCTACTGTGTGTGTTCTGTCCGTGAGCCGCTTTGCAAACCATCGCATGACGTAGGGGTTAATGTTCAGGCAGATGGGTATGTTGATAATACCAGAAGGAGGAATGGTGTTGAAAGCCTATGAGAGATCTAGGTAGGCTGTGTGGATGTCCTTACCCTCATCTAATGCCTTGGTAACTGTCTTTAAGAAGCCCACCAGGTTTAGGAGGCATGGTCCGGCTTTAACAATGTCAAACAGGGAGGGGTCAAAGGTTGGGAGGTACCCAATGTCTCTGAGTGATCCATGATGTGTACCATAGCCGTGCAGACCAGGCTAGTCAGGCCTATAGGGAAATAGGTCCCATGGTCCATTCTGGCACCACCTTTGTGGAGTGGGATAACTGTTGCTGTGTGCCATTCAGGGGGCACTATGTCCGAGCTATTATTGAACATGGTGCATAGGTGGGGAGACAGTATGATCTGAAGTTCATGTAAAATGCAGCCTGGGATGTTGTCCAGTCCCTTGGATGCTGTGATATTGCCTTCAGAGTGTGCAGCTTTGAAAGGGATCTGCCAGGATGTTGCCAATATCCATTGTTTCTGTAATGTTCGTGTCTTTGTGCTGTAACTCAGAGCAGATCTAGTTGTTGATATCGAGGTTCTGTGGTTGTTGTTGGTATTAGTTGCGTTAAAGTTTTCGTAGATAGCTTTGGAGGATCGTATAAGGGATCTCACCTTCTTACTGAGGCTGGCCAGGGATCTCCTCCATGCATGGTATTGTACTCTAATTTGCAACAGTGTCTTCCTCCTGTAGTACAATATGTTTATGGCAGGGGGCCACCAGATTGGTTTAGTTAATTATGAGTATAGCGTTCTGGTTCTGTTTGGGATAGCACAAGCCATGCACTCCTGTAAGTGCTTATAGAGTGCATTTGTGTAGGATTCAGCATTTGTAACACTACTGTCCATCTGCATGGGTGTCATGATGTCCACCACGTCTGCCTAAAGAAGCATGTAGTTGGCCTTGTAGACATATTATACTGTGGTTTGCTTAATGGGGGGTAGGTGCGGGATGTGTATATCAACTGTGTTCAGCACATGGTCTGATTGGACCAATGAGGAGTTGGCTTCACGTGTGGAGCACCAGTCACTCATGTTGGTAATGACTAAGTCTAGGATATTGTTGCCCCTGGTGGGTGTGTGGTTATGTTGAGTCAGGGCATTGGTGTTTATGAATTGCAAAAACCGTTGAGCTAATGTGTTGGTACATGAGTAGTTTTCCCGGTTAATGGTGGGGTAGATACAGTGAGGCTTATGTGATGAGTGTGGTGTTGTGCGACTGTGTACCTTCTCCATATGACAGTCAGGGTCAGGCTTGGTTGGAGAGACCTTTACCACCAGTTTGGCTAGATGAGTGCATCTCTCACAGGTTGTAGTGTTGGGTGGTAGGTGGAGAGGCTTGTCTGTGTACATGAGGTAATGTGTACATTGCCACAAGATGCCCAGATTCATCAGATAGACAGGTGAGAACACTGGCAGTTGACTCTTGGACATGCCTGAATATAGAACTACATTCACCTAGATAAGTGAGGAAAGTGAGTACAACAGCTACATTACTCTACACAAGTGATGAAAGTATGTACAAAACCTGTTCACCCTTACCTGTAGGTGATGTGGAAGATTGAGTTCTATAGTAATCATTAGCTAACGTACTGTTTACAAGTCATGAACAAGTGCTTAGCATGAATAAACAATCCAGGTAGGATCTTGGATAATATAAAAACACAGCCCCCTCCCCCCAACAGGTACACAAGCATATATCCATGTACACCACAGGGGCCCCTATACCCACAACTATGCAGGTACAAGCTGCTCTCAGTCTGCATGGGACCTGCCCACGTCACAGGTTGTATCATACACATATGGCAAAACAAGATGCTCTCCACGTACACATCATGTAAAACATAGCTCCATTTCAGGTTGTGTACACACTGAAAGGTGCACACCAACAGGTATCACAACCCAACAAAGGGGGAGACACCACTGATAATGGAAAGAACTGCACTACTACCCTGCTGAGTCTGGTCTGGAAGGCCATGAACCTTGATCACTTAAGTGATGTCAGCAGTACAGATGTAGATGACAGTATGGTTGATGTCACACTGCATATCATAACCTTGCCGGGTCATAGGACATCATCACCCATACTGTGTACAACCTACACTCGGTATACTAGATGTACATTCCTATGTCAGAGGAGTGTTTAGCAACACTACAGAAGGTGTCTGAATGATACATGATAATCACACCAGTGGCAGCTACAGTATGTCAGGGTTAATGAATTCTATTCCCCCTCATTGTAGTCCATACCCCACAGACAAACAAAAGGCATCTATTGAAGTATGTGAATGACTATGAGCTAGGAGCAATAGCTGACTCACATTGTCACCCCTATGATAATAACCCTGTACCCATGAACTACCACCTAGGCAGCGGTCATCATAATGGACACTTGTGTGTGAGGGATGCAGCTGGGCAGTTGTCTTTCCTGTGATAGCTACATCACCACACCTGTCAGGGAGTCATATGTGGCAACCCTAATAATAATAGGGTGCCATTCATGAATATAGAGATCATTGTCCAGCCATACAGACCACTCAAGTGACCCATATCAGATCACATATTTCCTTTAAGGGGCATTGGCCATGTGCAGAGGGCCTACACCAGCCTTCCCATTCCCCATCTCCACTATGTAGCATGATGCATACACTAAATAAATCCATGTCCAACCCAGTGATGTCGGACATGCTAAACGTACTCATCCTGATCTCGAACACATACTTCATGGACATCCACCTACCACATGCTGGACAGCTCCTTGTCCCATACACTTGACATAGTCCTGGCAAACTATGCATTCCTGTCTGTCAAAGCTGCACATTGCTCCCCTATCAGACATGGTGTGATGACCGCATGGTAACGCATGGTATATGTATAATTAACGCTATGGATCAGTAATTTGGCACTGCTCCACCTGGCCCCACAGACCTGCCTGTCGGCTACTGCCAGGTAACCTTCCATCCTAGATGCATACAAGCCCATGGCATATAGCCCACTAGTTGACATTGACTGCACATGCCATAGTTGATATCCATTCCTGCAAATACCATCTGGCTAGCCAGTGTCCCATGTGTCCCATGTGTATCACATGTGCAACACAGGTGATACATGGCAGGATGTTGAATCACTGTACAGTGCCAAGTAGATGTATATGGCAGAACACATACATGCAAAACCTTATGTGAGCATGTCAGCAGGGTCACAGGTCATGTCTGTTAAGGCAGTGTAAGTCCTTATATATGACATATACACTGCATCAAGGTCGGCTGCATTAATGTGGACACATCCAGCCATTTGCTGGTAAGTAGGAACACCAGTACAGGCAAACAGACACGCCCACATCAAGACAGCAACCACATGGAGTATGAGCAATGTAATCAGGTGACACACACACACACATATATGGTGATAATATCCACTCAACATTGAGTGTCACATGTGTGTGACACAAACTTGTCAGTGTCATGTAGGTTTGCAAATACAACTATTTAAACTGAAGTAATGTGATACACATGTATGTTCAGCTGTAGCTCTGTATGTCTCTGAGGTACTGTGACCTGTCTCCGTCATTATGTCTTCCAGGTATGCCATGTGCAAGGCTTCCCCCTTTTACATGCTTAGAGGATGAGGCCCTCATCCCATACCTACTCGATAATCATGACATCCTGTTCAGCCATGTGCCACAGGATGCCCAGCAGTGGGATGCCCAGTGGATGGAACTTTGCAGGAGGGTTAATGATGTGGGTGGCCACAACCGCACATACCAGCAGGTGTGCAGACACTATACAGGCCTTATTAGATGGGCAAAACAGTGTGCGAATGCAATCACCAGGGAACAAGGTGCAACAGGTGATGGACCACCAACCCAGCCCCCACTCACATGTACAGAGGAGCTACTTGCCAAACTGGGGACACCTGGAAAACCACATCCACAAGCCTTAGCTGATATTGTGGAGGTGGGTGTCTCTAAACCAATGAGCCTGGAGTTGCCTGGTAAGTCAGTACTTCACCTATAACAACTATATTCCATATAGCTGCATGTGTCACTGTACAATATGTAATGTAACATCATATGCAAGGCATGTATACACACATGCTGCATACTATAGTATGCTACTCTGTGTATGCACACATGTGCATACACCATAGTACAGTCTAATGTACTGGTGTATGTGTTATGCACATTGCTCCCTGTAGCCTTTATACAGGTGTGGATCATGCTCATACTGCTGTGTTACTCCTATTTAGGTACCTCTGGCATTCAGCTGTGACAGCAGCCCGTTGCAGGTGAGAGCATTATTATTTATCAGGAACCGTAATGCACAAATCTATCTGCTATGTGGCCATTTACAACATGTACACATAATGTATGGTCCTGTCACAATATACAGGTCGGATTTGCAATGCATCATAATGACTATCCATGTGCCACACTTGCAAACTATGTGAATCATCTCGCTGACATGAATCCTCACAAACTTTATTGCCAGATGTGTTGACAGCTGTGCATATAATGGTGGAGATGCTGTTCACGTTAGGAATGTACAAAAGATCTGATCTATACATGTGGTGAATACAAACAGTACTACACATTGGGCTGGAGTATGGCCAACACACAGGTTTCACCGGTGAGGATCATAGCCCTGCTATGAATGTCACACAATGTGATGTGCTATCTCGACATGTCCATGACATCTATTGGCCTGGCTGCTACACTGCCTACCTAACCTGAAAACATATCCAACATACCACCCTCTATCTGCATAACCCTGTTCTCAGTGGAGCATATATGTCATATGGGACAACACAGACATGTGAAATAGATGCCCATCACTATAATTTGGACAACAAATGTACACACATGGCCATGGAGGATGGCCAGAGACATGGAGCAATACACACACTAGAAGTGTTGTGCTTGTGTGTACACCCTGTCGTACAATGGCTACACATGGTTCAGCCATGGCCTTTGTATAAAGGTCATAATGTAGATGTGGAACGATAGACGTCCTACAGGCCTGTGCACATCTTGTGTAGGCATAACATCAATCCACCACATAGGATGTGTTGAACATCTTGAGGGTGTTGCAACATGACAGCAGTTACCTGTACAGTATCCACATCAGGCCACAGATACAGTACATTCCCGTTGCTGGTGATGGACATAAATGCCATACTAGCTCCTCGTGCATGTGTGTGTGGTACACAGATGTCATGTGGGACATGGTGTACTACCGTGTTCGCCATGTCTGCCCATAGTTGCCAGGCTGCAGCAATATGGTTGCAGATGTGCAGGGGTGTCATCCGTATACGCATCAGTGACCTGTGTCACAACTTCCACATCATGGTTTAGTGTGTATACACCTCAGTGATGTGGGTCACATTCCACAGTATATATGTATTGTATCTGAACACAGTCATGGCTATGAACCCTGTCTGTAACTCACACTGTATAGCACTAGAGACTCCTCATGATTCCCTGCAATGGCCATGCACATCAGCTAAATTTGCAGTATATCTGTAGGGTGGACAGGCAACACTGAATTGGTACACCATTGCCCTACTGTATATTCGACAGGACACTATTGTGTTAAACATGTATGCATGTCATTGCACACATCAGCAGATCACATGTCATACTACATGTGATTATCAAGGTCATATGCCACACACCAGGCAGGTGTACTGTTAACCTGTGCTGGTCCACATGGTGTGATGCAGGAATGTATGCTAACCACTACTATGATTGTGTAATTTGTATGCCATCTGCTATCACACATGCATGCTGTGTGCAACCTAGGGATGTATAACTACCACTATTATTGTCTGCGCTGCATGCCGTCTGCCATATCACATGCATGTTGCATGCCTTCTGTCATATCACATGCATGTGTGTGTGTGTCTATTGGATAGATTGTAATGTACAGTTCTTGTCTGCCCTCACAGGTGGTGTAGGTGCATTGCCCTCCTGTGGTACATCAGATGTTAGTGTCCCCACAGACTCTAGCAGTGATGCTGAACATATGATTGGGTCACAGGCAGTGTTGTCAGGGGCTGAAATTGTGCCATTGGTTTCCATTCCATCTATATCCACCTCATCCCTGCACACATATCCCATACCTGCACATACCCCATCACCAGTGGCCATAGAGAAAGGACAGTTGGCGCATGGTAGCTTGGAACAGGAAAGTGTAGGGGCTATGGAAGGTGTGCCTGCACACCATGGTGTCAGCCAAGCTACTAGTGGTGCCCCACACAGGCACGTGGCCAGTGCTGCTAGTAGGAGGACCTCTGACCAACATGCTCCTGCATGACAGAGCACAGCAGCTGGTGTCACCAGATGCATGTTTCAGGCTGTAATGGAGGCACAGGCACATGCTGAACAGCGCAACAGAGAAGATCAGAGACTACAGAGGGCTGATGTCTGTTCTTTAAACAACAGCATCCAGGCAATGGTAAATGCTCAACAGCAGATTGCTGATGCTTTGGATAGACAGTTGGGTGACATGGTTGGAGTCCTTGACCATGGCATGACAATCCGCGAGCATTAGCTGTCTGTGTTGGAACATCTGGTAGGAGTGAGGCATCGGGCACATGGATGTAGGCCTGCTACATCACCTGGGTCAGGTCTACGTATATGAGCTACCTCACATGCCCGCTCCCATACTGGCGGTAGCAGCAGCAGTGCATCTGGTGCTGTGCTGTCCACACCATGACACAGCAGGCCACATGCACATGGCCCAGGATGGTCCCAACAGGGACATGGTTCCAGTGGACTAGTGACATCAGACAGTACCCAATCTGCACCTCTGTCTGGTAGTGCCCGTGCAACCCCTGGCAGGCACAGGTTACATGTCCGTGGCCGGACACCGTGAACTGTAATACCTCACCTGTACAGTCTGCAGCTGTCAATAATACCCCTGTGTAGGCCAGACACATGGGAGAACTGTATGCAGACATACATGCACACACTGGACACATATGTAGGGTACCGCAATACACGCATGCATAACATCCACACACACCCAATTAGATCAAAGACCAAAACCCACACACATGATGTCATCCAATAGTGCAGCCTAGGCCTCTGACAAACATTAACACCCTGTGCATATGATGCCTGTGCCACATCCCTGACATCCACACCATCAGTGCAGGGACATGCTCATATGGTCTGATGCACAGGGTGAACAGACTAGGATGATATGTGTAGTTTACAAATGTTGTGGACTGCTGACAGTGAGCAGATATACCATGTAGTACAGGTGTACAATACTGTTAACAGTATGTGTCTTGTGTAACAACAGTGCAGCCTAGGCCTTTGGCAAACATTAATACCCTGTGCATATAATGATGCCTGTGCCACATCCCTGACATCCACACCATTGGTGCAGGGACATGCTCATATGGTCTGATGCACAGGCTGAACAGACTAGGATGATATGTGTAGTTTACAAATGTTGAGGACTGTTGTCAGTCAGCAGATTTAACATGTAGTACAGGTGTACAATACTGCTAACAGTATGTGTCTTGTGTAACAACAGTAAATGCATGTTGGTCATGTTGTTCTGCGGTCCTTCTTCAGGTCTAATTGCACATGCCAGTGGAAGTCACTGTTTGCAGTTAAGTGTCCCATATGTCAATGTGGACTATGCACAGGTATGTATGAATATATCAGCATGCACCGTGTAGCTGTCACATACCAGTGAGAATGTCCCACATTACAAACACATCTACCGTTCCAAGAGCATGATAGCTGTGTATTAAGCTACTGTGGCCACAGACGTGACATCCATAAAGGGTGACATCACAGGTACAGTTACATGGAGTGGTGAGGTAAGAGAGTGGTCTAGCCGATTACAAGGGTAGAGGCCAGTGGGAAGTGGGATGCCTCAATGGGAATCAGTAATATACATTCCCATGACAGGATGCCAACCCACAACTGCACCCACACACTCAAGTATTGACACACATGTATTCAGTGACACTGTAACACACACACACACACACACACACACACACACACACACACACACACACACACACACACACACACACTCATGGCTTCACTGACACAGTAACACACACTCGCACACAGTTGCTACTGGTGGGATGAGGACCCCTGCCTATGTGCAAATCATCATTACTGTACTGTGCACCTACATGATGCGGCACAGAGAATACACATGTACAGGTAGTCAGTACGGCCTAATATTGGGGACATCAACACGGGCCCCTTTTGGTATGTACCTCACAAGACATCTACAACAACTGGAAAGGCCACAAAAATACCTCACACAGAGGATTACTGGGCTCAAACAGATGCCTTATGCAGACCATCGCAAAAAACTCAAGCTTTACTCTGTCGCATATCGCCTACTCAGAGGCGATCTCTGCCTAACATTCAAAGCTATGTCAAGCCCAGAGCTGTTGGACATGCTCCACTTAAAGAAATCCCAATCCCTCCGAGCTACACGCTCTAGGGACATAAACCTTGTCACCGCAATAAACAGAACATGCTGGAGGGATACATTCCTGACCCAGAGACTTCCCATACTCTGGAACAGACTACCTATCTATGTCAAACAGAGCTCCTCATCAGCACTCTTCAAGAAAAATCTTGATGACTGAATGGGTAATAAGAAATTCACCCCGGGGATCACTTCTGTGGTTCTGCTTGACAGTGGCACAGGAAAATAATTTTCTTGGGTGGTGAAATCCAGGGTACCTTTTTGGCTAGGCTTGTATAGGTTCTAGAGCCAATAGCCTAGGACCTACCTATGAACCTATGAATCTATGATAGTTGAATGCATCACCTGGATGGTGGGAGGGGGTCCTATCAGTTCAGTATGGTAACATACATCCTCACCCCAGGGACCAGTCAGCCCTACATACACACACTGTGGCATTCAGAAATTAATACACCTATGTCATGCACATACAGATACCTCACATATGTGAGATACATGCCCCCTGCCTATGTCCTGCTTTATACATTGCAGTCTGTACAGATGTGTACACTAGTGTACAAGAGAGTAACAACTGAGATGTATTCCCCACAATATGTGAGGAAACATGGACACACACACAGCCACACATGCCAGTACTGTGAATCTCAGACTTACCTAGGTCATGTTATGTATGTCAGATGTACAGCAGTATTGCATGTGTTACAAACTGTAATGATGCTTCTTGTGACAACAGTGCTGATATATGCACTAAGGACGTCATATCTATTAACAGGTGTCAAGTGATTTACCTTCACTATCACCCTGACCGCTGTCTAATTTGTGTGCTATGTCCTTCAATTAACAAAACCATTGCTTACCGGTTACACAGGGTATTGTAGGACCACTTGTGACACACCTGTGAGCTGTCCACAGCAAACATCCATCGGCAAAGATGCCCCACCATTTAGTTATTTTAACACATCTGTCCATACCTCTGGTACATCTTTCTGTGCATTCAGCATATCACCATATACAGCTGGCAATATTGAGGCTGCATTGCAGCTGCATGATGTACTAGGATACATGCCACCTGCATACATCAGCAACTGCACACGCATGCTATCTGAACGCACAACACTATGTGTACAGGTGTGTAGGTCTTACAATCCTGACATTTGGTCATGTTTGTAGGCATTGCAATTGGCGGATATGTGTAATAACATACATGACACATGGACTGTTGTATGATATGATGGGTGACCAGTGCAGAGGGGATGTTACCTGTGTCAGCATTGATATCACACCTTATGTACTGTTAGCATTCAGCAGCCATGAACCTACATTCCATGTGCATGTGTGTAATGGCTGTAGCCACCTGTTTGCACAAAGGACTACAACAGCTATGCTATTTACAGGTATGTTGTGTGCGTGGCATATACATACCCAGGGCAGGTACATGTATGTCATATCCTTACATGAGGGTGTGTACTGGTATACAGCAACAGACATCTGCTAATGGTGGACAGTACTGAAGGCCCTTGGTATGTGTACAGCTGACCTGGTCACAGACAGTGGTATCATTGCATTGCATAACACATGATGCAATTGTGTCAGTACATGTGTACTGTCTACAGTTGATGTAGAGCTTAGTACAGTACACAGGTCAAGGGTCACATGGTGGCGTACTCGTCTGTCATACAACATGTATGGTTGCGTGGTGGTGGTCCGAGGGCATGGTGGTGTCTGCAGTTTATATCCTAGAATGCAGCATGTGACACTGTGTCCTGCACATGACCCATCTGTGATGCTTTTCATGGGGGGACCAGTCAGTACATGTGAGTGGCCTTTATGTATGTGGGTACACCACCTGGATTTGTCCGTACCTGTGTTATGGCCCACATGTCTGGTTCTGAGGTATATGGTGGTAGTGCTAGGTTTGGAGGTATGTATTGGTAGTGCTATTGTGCACTACAGAAACATCAGCCAGGTGATCCTCACTGCACAGATATCAGTACTCCCCATTGTTGGAACTACAGTGGCCAGCTGTGAATATGGACGCTACACATCTAGCACTGGTTAGCATGAGAAAACAATGCAGTTGTCCTGTAGGCATACTGGAGTTAACCTGTGTTTAGAACATTTGCCTTGGAATGGCACTGTGTGGGCGGATGCGACTTGGGTAATATCCACACTCCCTTGTATCATGGATGCATGTGATATGTGACAAAGGCCTGCCTACTGTCAACCATGTCATCCCAGAATGACAGCTGATTTGTTAAAGACCGGTGTCACATATATGTAGAACAGCGTTCCCACTAACAATGACAACTACCAACACCAGAGCCCATTACAGTGTGTTATTTACATCTACCTGTAATAGCATGGCCACTGTGGCCTTCCGTGTTTAGCATCAGAGTGCATCCCTGTCAGCCCTGTGCTACTAGGAGTATGAGCATGCCCAGTATATCCTTGTGTAGATGGACACATAGTAGTGCATTCCGACCAGCCCTGTGCTACTAAGTGTGCGAGCATGCCCCCTGTGCTACTAAGTGTATGAGCATGCCCAGTATATCCTTGTGTAGATGGACACATAGTGCATTCTGAACAGCCCTGTGCTACTAAGTGTGTGAGCATGCCCAGTGACACCTTGTGTTGGTTATGTGCCTCTGTGTATGGGCATGGCCATTGTAACCCTGTATAGTGGTAGTAGTCATCCATTTCACAGATGGGCATACTCCAGGTCAGGATGGATTCATACTTTAAACACACAGGTTCACAGGTATGTACATCTTAACTGCCAGCATCCCTGTTGATGTCCGCATTCCCAGATGGTCATAATGACAGCGTTGACATGTGTAGTCTGTGTGGCGTGATTCGTATATATGTAGTATTGTAATAGTAATCTGTAAATAGGCAGGTGTTCCGTACCCGACACTGGCATGTGTGTGTATGTCTGTCCCTGTTTGCCGGTGGACTCTAAATTGCTTTTAGACTGGCCAGACTCCATACATTTCTTATGCCCATTGTTAGCAAGGCCGATGATGTCTCCCATCTACAAATACACCTCTAGGAGGGCTGTGTTCCAGTAATCTCAGTAGAACATTCTGTAACTGCATAATGCTGTAGTGTAATAAAGAAGTTAGGTCAGTGTTCTAGTCCCACACTTGCCGTGTGTGTGTGTGTCTCCCCGTTTTCCTGAGGACTGGGTAATACCTTTATACTGCTCAAACATCCATGCATTTCTTATACCCACCGTTAGCAAGGCCGATGATGTCACCCATCTACAATACACCTCTGGGAGTGCTGTGTCCCAGTAATCTCGGTAGCATGTTCTGTAACTGTGTAATGCTGTAGTGTAATAAAGTAGTTAGGTCGGTGTTCTAGTCCCACACTTGCTGTGTGTGCGTGTGTGTGTGTGTGTGTGTGTGTGTGTGTGTGTGTGTGTGTGTGTGTGTGCCTCCCCATTTGCCTGAGGACTGAGTAATAACTTTATACTGCTCAAACTCCATACATTTCTTATACCCACCGGTAGCAAGGCCGATGATGTCACCGATCTGCAAATATACCTCTGGGAGTACTGTGTCCCAGTAATCTCGGTAGTACATTCTGTAACTGCGTAATGCTGTAGTTTAGTAAAGTAGTTAGGTCGGTGTTCTAATCCCAGACATGCCAAGTGTGTGTGTGTGTGTGTGTGTGTGTGTGTGTGTGTGTGTGTGTGTGTGTGTGTGTGTTTGTGTGTGTATGTGTTTGTGTGTGTGTCTGCCTGCATGAGACAAGTACAGTGCTTTGTAGTATTTGCAGTAGGGCATGCCCTAAATGCATGTTGCTGCAGTGTGATACGGTAGGGGGTTGCATACATGACATGTTAAGTGTGTGTTTGTCTGTCAGAGCCTGTGTAGAGGTGGCCGTGATTATCTTACCATTGGACATGTTTGGGATTGGGTTTTGTAGTTTTCCTATAAAGTATCCATCTTCTGACACATTGGCCACCGCACGAGGAGTACAGCTTTCAGTCAGCCACAGCAGTGAGTTGGCAAGCCATATCCATACATCTGGCAAAAGAGCTGATGAACTAAGTATGCAGCCCTACTAGTACCCGGTATATGTCCCGCACCCATGTGCCATGCACATACAACCATGCCTAGGATATCCCACTATGTTGCTAGTAACATGCACATTGACGACAAATAGTAGGCATTGTGTGACTGCAGTAGCCTGCAGAGGACATTGCACCCTGTACAGCGGTACAATTGGCACATATATGCGGACATTGTGCCTTCACTATGTTCCACACTGAATGCCTGCAACATATGTGGTGCCATCATATGTGATCCACTAAGGCCAGACAATGCTGTACACACGTGCCCTGTATGGACCCATGCCACTAACACCACGAAATACCTGTCTATTCTATACATGCAGGTGCAGGGCCAACATGCTCACTGTAAGCAGGTTTCGCCACACCATGCCATTATTGACATATCAGGGTATAACAGGCTGTGTACACTACATGTGTCTGCCAAACCAGGTACAACTGTACATGTCACTGTACAGTATTGTTGGGCATGTACATCCCAGGCAATGTCCATGTGAAGGACTATCAAACACAGACATGGCATGCATTGCAAAGCTATGGCCCTACACATCGGTAACCAGGATGTCAGGCCAGATATTGCAGTATCCATCTGTGTGGGACATTGCAGACACTACATCCCTGCACTGCACACCATTGTTGGGTGACACAATGGCAAGGAATACCACTCACCTAGCCTTGTACAACCATCTTGCACAGCCAAACACTACACACTCATGGAGCAATGCAAACCTGCATGACAGTACGCTCACCCTGTGTCTGCATGTGGGTTGTGATGCTCCCAACCACAGTCACTCCCAGTATAAACCTCATTGACATACCAACAGTTGTCAAGCACTTTCACATGGCCTAGCCCATTGAACCTCCAGATATCCCCTGTGGTGCATGTGGTCCTGTGCATTACTGTGGTGTGGCAAACTAAGTAGTTGCATTGTGTATTTGCCGTCCTGGCAAAGGTGTCAATGTGTGTCCATTAGAGTGTGGTTGTGGTGACAATGGCATCCGTTCACGTGGACTGACATGTGTGCCACACCTAATGTATGTCTACTATATCTGTTGCAGATGGCACTCACTCACCTACACACATGTTCTTACAGCACTGCAACATGACGCCTCTGTGGCACATGTAGTAACGTCATGAGTAGTCAGGGGTTTAACCCTGTACTATTCAGCGTGTGGCAGATTATGGTGAAGTCTCCAAGCCATTCCCTGGTGTACATTGCCTGTCCCGCACACACACTCTCTGGTGGATGTGAAGGTGTACACCTGCACAGCAGCAGCATGTGTATTGTAACATATGGAAATAATCAGATGATGGCCTCTGCACCTATTGCAGTCCTCCTCTAGCTGATTGCATGTGGTACAGCTGTGATGGTGTTCCCATAGCCATCCGCATGATAAAGACAGTACACTATCTAGGGAAAGATGTTATTATCTGGCCATGACAGTTGCTGTGAGTGGTATCTGGATGTGGTGTTCTGACACTGCATCACAGATGATATCTGGATGTACCTCAATCATTTTCAACAGTGGGAAATAGCCTAATGACAGGAGGGTGATGTGCCACACAGCTACAGCATGTAAGTGTAGCTATGCTGCATTGAGACTACTGCCTGTTTAACATGTGTGTGGTAATGGCTATTCTGCATGTTAAAATACAGACATGACAGTACTCTGTTTATGAGGGAACCCTATCTGTAAGGCCATCTGTGAACAGGTCAGTGTGGACAACCCTTTGTCTCCTGTGTTACACACTGAACACACCTCTGTGCACAGCAGAAGCATGGTGTGGGGATTGCAGACAGTACATGATGACAGGGAGGTGTTATTGCCATCGCATCCCTGACTGGACATGTGTCACATGAGACAGTGGTATGACTGACACTGTGTGGGATTCCCAGTGACAAGCCAATGATGGGCAACTGTTCATAGCTGCGGTCACACATCTACTACACATTGTACAGTTGCCATGCAGTATATATGCATGTGTTGTGCTCCCTCTGCAAATGTATACAATCTGTTGGGTTGCTGGTGATATCTATGCATACTGTTGTGGGTAATCCTGTATGCTGTTGTCTATCACTAAGCCATATGTGGGTTTAAAATGCAACACCATAGGCTGAATGGGTTGGTAGGTCCCGGCAGATCCTCCTATCCCACTTCAGCTGACCATGGCACCAGGCACTAGCACATTTGGGGCCCAGCCATTAACATCAACCTCTGCTGGCTATGCACCACCTTCTGGTGGCTCCACCACTGAGCATGGAGCATGTCCCCCTTGGGAGCGGGACCAGACAGGTACATATCTGCTGTTGTGCGGTCCTGGTCATGTTTCATAGGTGGCTTCCTAAGGGGTTACAAAGTCAGATACGCCAGTTCAAGGGCGGAGTGTCACATTTACAGGGTGATGCTGCCTGTCCTGGACAGCCCACAGCACTGCCTCCTTTGCAGCTATGTAGGTGCAGTGGCAGTTGCTCATGGCTGGAGACCTCCGTCCCACTGTTCCCGTGGGCTTTTGAATTCCAAAGACCCATCCCCATCCAGGGTGTATCCCCCCACACGTGTCATATACCAACCCTGTATGCTGCCATTTCAGTGCTCCTACCTATCCTCCACGGCCATACCTACACTCCTTCCCCAACATCTGACCCTCACCTATGGACACATAAGGCCATTCAGCTCCTATGACACCATCTGCCCTATACATAGCTGTCCATTACACACGCATGCCCACTGGACACATGAAACTCTTTTAATATGCATCATAACATACTGCTGTTATCCTCACCACTGTCTCTCAGGCGCACGGTCCTGGTATGCACATCACTCCTACATGGTTCAGGTACATGTGAGGAGGATGACCCCATTGTACACATAACACTACCGGTCCCTCTATGTTTACCCCATTTACCTTTATCATGATGATGATGTTGCACATTGCAGGGGTACTGTTCACACATAATGATTGGACAGGTACTGTTGTGTTAATGCACATTACATGCACAGAGTGATGTATACGGCCAATGTTCAGCGATTGTCTGTCTTAGGGAGTCTTGTGATCACACAGAGCAACACCACTACAATGTACAGGTGTCGCTGGTGTTTCCCGTTTCATTCATTTGTAATGCTTTGTTGCCACATGGCATGTCCCTGATACATCTCTATATATGTATGTACCTATATGCTGGACATAAACACTCACATGTACTTCTACATGATGGGATACATTCCTATACTGTTGAATGACCGCACTGTATGATATCCTCTGGTTACAGCCTCTTACACTCGATTAGCCTCTACATTGCTTAACCAATCCAATACTTGTATACTGGTAGCCAAACACGCTTGCACCCGCTCGTTCCTGCACTTGCTAATGCACCGACATTGGTGCTTGCATCCGTCACTCACACCTCTGGGTGTGAGCGTGAACCACAATATTACCTTGTGATGCCTATTACATTATACTACATGACTCCAGTATCAGGATTGGCCACCCATTAGGCGACGGCATCACGTTCAGCTGTATGAAATCTGCGGCCTGTCCAGTGACACAATCATATGTGTGTACCTCATACAATGTGCTCCCACCTTGTGATGCTTATTACATCGGAATACATGAATACAGTATCGGAAACAGCTGCCTATTAGGCGACAGCATGGCGTTCGTCTGTATGCAATCAGCGGCCTGTCCAGAGATTCATTCATATTCGTGTGTTCCTCTTAGGCATACCTTGTGATGCCTATCACATCGGACTACATGACTACAGTCATAGCCGGCCTTAGGCATAAACCAACTAAGCGTCCACCTAGGGCACCGCATTAGTGGGTGCACTTTACCAGTATTTATTTGGTGTAGGTAGACCAGGATGGAGGCACTGGGTGGTGTAGTGGGGGGTGCCGTTGTGCCTTCTGCCTATGGCGCCAGTTGACCTAAGGCCACTCCTGACTACAGTATCGGGAATGGCTGCCCATTAGGCGACCGCATGGTGTTTGAATGTACGGAATCAGCGGCGTGTCCGGTGAATCATTCATAATTGGGTGTTCCTCTTACAATCTGCTCCCACCTTGTAATGCCTATCACATCGGACTACATGACTACAGTATCAGGAATGGCTGCCCATTAGGTGACGGCATGGCGTTCGACTGTACAGAATCAGCAGCCTGTCCAGTTAATTAATCATATTTGCGTGTTCTGCATACACTCTGCTCCCATCTGGCTGATACATGGGAACCATGACCCTGCATTGCAAATGAGTAGTTGGGTTGTGGTAGCCACATCCGTCAGATGGGTCATGATCCCGCATACCTATTATAGGTTTGCCACCTTCTCCATTGGCCAAGGTAGGACTTTAGGGTAACCACCTGTCCCACTTTGTGAGGGACAGTGCAAAAATAATCAAGACATAGTACATGTCCAGATTACAGGACATTATTATATTCTACATTTCATTAATAATTGCATACAACAGTTATTTTATAGATGACACTTCTATATGTTATGTGAAGTAGCATAAGCAATTCACATGCAACTAGATGAAGTATTTATTTGTGCAAATAAGTGTAATCCTGTACTATACATGGCTGTAGGTATGTTTAGTCTTGGAACGTCTGACATTTCTACAGAATATGTCCCACTATGGCCATTTGGAAATGTGGCAAGGCTATAGGACCTGTATGTACAGACGTCAGACTTTGCAGGGCAACACACCCACAGCCAGTAGAAAGGGGTGTACTTCACTGTTTTGTCTAAATAAAAGGATACTCTTGTAGCATTATAGTGCTTATACTGTTACCTATAACATTTAGGTGTTTCAGAGGAATATAATTGTTTTATGCTACTGCTACAGACAGCATAGGTAGTCTTTGCCCTAAATAACAGGACATTTGCCTTAATTACAGTTATTATGCAGGACACAACTGCCCACAGGGGAGTGTCCCTCGCAAAGGTGGACAGGTGGTAACCCCATACCTTTTATTCTATCAATCTTCTAAGGTAGTCAGCGGAATATGCACTTTCTCTCACTATCAGACCTCTCATACGAATGGGGAAGAATAAACACTGAATCAGGGACACATTTAGAAGGTTAGTGCTATTAATCTGACACATTGACGGACACAGAGCACATATGTATTCATACACATTTTCTGAGGTGCATGCAGTTTATGACTCTTACATGCTGTCATTATTCATTACGTGTATTCTGCCACCTTTCCTCCTAATATCACTAGTTCTAGGATGGTTTAGTTGAGACTTTGTTAGGATTCTGATTCGTAATCATGGACGTCCCTGGTAATCAGGGACAGTTCAGTGATATGGTCCCTATGTATTCCCCCAATGGTTTACGGACTGTCCAGTAGATGTGCTCTTATAGTTTGGGAGGTTTGTGTATCTGCTATACCCACATCAGAATATTACTTACACCCACGGGGCAGTCCTAATATGTGTCTGCCGGCCAACACATGCACGCCTAGCCCCATAATCGCATACCCATAGTTCCTCCACCTGCAACTACTCTACAGCACTCATCCTTACTGTGGGCGTAGGTGGACGCAGGTGGGATATGAAAACAACCCTACACACTACCCACTCTCCCCATGTTGGGACACATGTCGTACGTTGTGTCAACCCATGTGTTATCAGGCTTGCACAACCTACTGTTCAGTGTACAGCTACATCCTGGTTGTAATGGTGTTCCCCCATTGGTTGAAAGGTACCACACTTTTGGTGTCCCGCAAGGGATATAGCTGTCCATGTTTAAAGTGTAGACCTTGTAGATCTTTCCCACTGATAGTTTCCTGCCGGTGGTCTGGAAACCAGTGTTGTATTTACTTTTATTGCGTGTCTGTATGTCTCACCGGCCTAGCTGGGGTGGGTGATAAGTAGACGTTTGTTAAGTGGACCTCCCACCAACATATGCCCGGTCTAAACATGTTACCCATAGCTGCTATAACATAACCTCAGTAAATACATGTGTATATTTACTGTAACAGATATATATATATATATATATATATATATATATATATATATATATATATATATATATATATATATATATATATATATATATATATATTTACATTAATATATGCAGACATATCTGCATATGTATTCATACATGTATATTCATATCTTGCTGTCATCACATATACATACACACACACACACATATATATATATATATAGTTATATATATGATTATGTATATGTACATCAGTGTGTCAATACATTCCCCGCTCATACACACTTACACATGCGTATGGTGTTTATAAGCTTCACCAGCATTCTAGTGCCTTATTCATTATAATGCCGACACACTCCAGTTATCTTGTAATCGGTATGTAGCACATTATGCAGCGGACAGATGTTGCTATATGTTCATGTAGGGATTACCAATGGTAATTGGAATGCGATAGTGTGATGCGACCCATCCCTCTTCTGCACAACCTATTATTCCATGTACTGTTGATGTTTGTATGGACACATTCCTATTATTTATGTCAACAAATGGAATGCATGCGTTACAGAATATGCACGTCAACATATATTGTTGTCTGCATGTGAGTATGCATATATACCTATTATGACCTAGCTGTCCTCCACGGGGAAGTCCATTAGAACCGTCCCATCCAACCCTGGCACGCCTGGATCAATAATTGCAAACCCATAGTTCCTCCACCCCACC
This sequence comes from Protopterus annectens, assembly GCF_019279795.1. Classification (NCBI taxonomy): domain Eukaryota; kingdom Metazoa; phylum Chordata; order Ceratodontiformes; family Protopteridae; genus Protopterus; species Protopterus annectens. Next base: position 1,034,147,655 of record NC_056729.1, read on the forward strand.
GGTGTTAAATTTACAGGCGTAACATCCATTATCAACTTGTTATCTCAGCCATGACACACCTTTACACATTTTCCTCTCCAGAGCTTTTGGGGCCCTACACACATTCTGTCCCACCTCGTGTATTCACAGGGTCTCTCGCCATGTATATTTGCACATACGTGCCTTTCCTGGTGTTATGGAATACATCCATTTGCGCTTTCCAGTTTTTGGAGGTCCCAGCATGGGACTAAATTCTGCCTGTGTGCATTTCAACGATGTTACTCCCAGTGGTAAAACCCTGCCTGTCGTGTGAGTAGCAGTGTTCTGCTCACTCCTGGGCAGCATTTTATGACATACGCTGAAAGCACTTTACAATACCAACATTGCTCTTGATTCCCTTCACATCCCTTGTGTATGCTTTACTGTTACAACGTCCATTCTTTATATATATATATATCGAAAAGACCCAAAGGCGAAGAAGCAAATAGACTGATCCAAATGAGTCCAAATAAAAATATATATATATGAATATATTGCTGTAGGCCACTTGAATAAAACAATGTCTAAAACACAACTAGTTCATACGGCAAAGCAGTTCATACAGCAAATCGGAAGCCAAGAGGTAAAGCACAAACCCTTCAGTTGACTCCCATCAACTTGTACGTCGAAGCAAAAGTCAGAAATTGTAACATAAACCCTTCGGTTGACTCGCAACAGCTTAGACATACACAAATAAATTCCAAATCGAAAAAGCAAAGCTGTACTCAGTACACAAACCCTTCGGTTCAAAATCCAACTTTCATCGATGCAAAGACGCTTGTAATAACTCCAGGACCAATATAAAAGAATAGAAGAACCTTTAATGATAAGCGCTTTTGCGGTTAACAATACCGCTTCATCAGATAAATTAAAAACAAGATCTGAGCATTTAAATACTCACCAACTGAATCTTAACAACAATCCATTGGCTCAATAAAATTTAAAACCATCCTATAGTTCACTAGTAACTATGAAATCAAGTCCCAGTATGTGGAAGTGACGAAGTCTACAGGAAGTATACCTGGACTCTGAACTCCCTCTAGTGGGCTTAAGGCTAAACTACATGGCCCCAAAATTACAACAAAGTTGATGACACATACACTATAGCGACGGTAACTATACCGTTCAACATAAAATGTAATAAGCATTGTTTCAGGTGCTTGAAATTGCCTTGAAATAAACCAACATGTAAGTATACACATTAAAACATAAAAACATAAAAGTACGAGAAAGGAGCTACTTTTTCTCGTAACAAGGCATGACGATGTTAAGGCATACCAATATAAAAAGTATTATCCAAATATACTAAAATAATGACAAGTAACTTGCAGGGCTAGGAGAGACCGATAAAGCAATGGTGTCATGTGAGGAAACAGCATGATGTGAAAGCAATAGCAAACTGGGATGTAACTGATAATGAACGTTATAGAGGGAGGCTGCCTGAAACAGGCCGGGGTATGGAAATGGTCACAAACCACTTGTAGAATTGAAGGGGTGGTGAAAACAGTATTCCGCCAGGGGCATGATGAAGCAAAAATACCAAAACAAAATAAACCTAGTGGGATAATATATCCGCCAAAATGTAAGGGCAGGGGCAGGGAATAATAATTATCTAAGGGGTCTACTCTTAAGATGAGGTTTCAATGTTACCATTTCATTCAATCCACTTTCCCTGTGCGCTCCTAGCCTAAATATCCAGCGTAGTTCTGCTTCCTCAGTCCTATTGGTGAGATCACCAATGCGGGGGGAAATAGATTCTAAATGCAATACCTGAAAATGAAAAATATGGCCAGTGCCTTCCCTTATCATATGTTTGGCAAGCGCACTGCTATCATCACCCCTGGCCAGACAAAAGTAGTGATCCCTAATCCGTTCACGAAGTGAACGATTAGACTTGCCCACATAGTACCTAAAGCAATGGATGCAGTGGGAAACATATACTATGTTGCGGCTAGTGCAAGTGGCATTGACCCTAAGTTCCCATAGTCTTCCACTGTCCGGATGTTTAAAGAAATGAGACTCATCAATGTAACAACACTGCGGACAAGTTCCGCACTTATTTGTTCTTCCAAAACCTGTATATGTTGCATGGTTCGCTGACCTACAACATAAAAGTTGTTTTATATTGGACATATTAGTGTGAACAAACTTTGGGAATGGGCCAACTATACCCCCTATTTTATCATCTGCTGTCAATATATTCCAGTTATCTTGTACTACTTGCTTAACAATTTGCGTATTCCCACTGAATGGTATCACCAAAGGCTCTTGAACAGGCCTATTTCTCCTAGCCCTCTCATTTCTTGTATTATCTGAGAAAAAAGGTTTGGCTCTAGTAGTTCTTAGAGTTCCAATATTAGAATACACCAAATCTATTTCCTCTCTAGTATAGTTACGTTCTATTAAACCCTCCTTGAGTTGCTTTAACTCCTCATTTAATCTAGACTCGGTGCTTGACAGTCGGGAAAGCCGCATGGCTTGTCCCTTGATTATGTTAGTAAAAATCCTTGGATCATGCATACTGGCTCTATGAAGATATGAGGATCTATGACAGGGTTTACGATGTACTCCTGTTCTGATAAGGCCATCTTCTCTATATACATGTACATCCAAATAATCAATACTATTTGAGACTAGAATTTGGTCGTTCCAACTTGGTGAACAAGTGTAGGAATCTCACAGATTGTGAGAGTAAAGTCATCAACAATTTACGTAACAATACAGACATTGTGATTCGGGCAGCCAACAAGGGTGGTCCAGTTGTGATTATGGACAGTAAATACTATCAGACAAAAATGTTGGGGTTACTTCAAAGTGACTCATATGTATCAGTTTCCTTGGATGATGTATGTGCAATGCAATTTAGCATAATCAACACTCTTGAAGAATGTAAATTTTTAGGCCTTATAGATGAGGCCACCTTTGAGTACTTTCATGTAGATTTTCCACTCATCCCTACCATTGGTGGCCTCCCTAAAATCCACAAAAACCTGTATTCACCTGAACTTAGGCCTATTGTCTCAGGCGCAGGTTGGATCACTGAGCCTGTCTCTATATACTTAGATTGCCATCTTAAGAAGTTTTTAGTGAATCATCACACTGTGCTTCAAGATACGGAGCAATTCCTTACCAGCTTATTTAAAGAAATGAAGAGCTATGTATGGACAGAGAATACATTCTTTGTGACCATGGACGTAGTGTCCTTGTTTACATGCATCCCCAATGATCAAGGGATAGCCTATATGAGATCTTTTTTGAGCAGAGACCCAGGGAGTTCACACTCCAGAGTAGACTTCCTCTGCCTTCTGGTAGAGCTAGTCTTGGAACACAATGTGTTTCTTTTTGAGAATGAATGCTATCGACAGACCAAGGGCATAGCGATGGGCACGAGTTGTGCGAACAGCTACGCCAATTTGGTCATGGCGGAATTTGAAACTAGATACATACTAGGCAATGAGCAGATAAAATTCTTTAAGAGGTTCGTAGATGACCTCTTTTTTGTATGGGAGGGGACGACTACGTCCTTACATCTTTTTCATGATTATTTGAACAGTGTGAGTGACTTTATAAAATTCACAATAGATTTCTCAGGCAATAGTATTGATTATTTGGATGTACATGTATATAGAGAAGATGGCCTTATCAGAACAGGAGTACATCGTAAACCCTGTCATAGATCCTCATATCTTCATAGAGGCAATATGCATGATCCAAGGATTTTTACTAACATAATCAAGGGACAAGCCATGCGGCTTTCCTGACTGTCAAGCACCGAGTCTAGATTAAATGAGGAGTTAAAGCAACTCAAGGAGGGTTTAATAGAACGTAACTATACTAGAGAGGAAATAGATTTGGTGTATTCTAATATAGGAACTCTAAGAACTACTAGAGCCAAACCTTTTTTCTCAGATAATACAAGAAATGAGAGGGCTAGGAGAAATAGGCCTGTTCAAGAGCCTTTGGTGATACCATTCAGTGGGAATACGCAAATTGTTAAGCAAGTAGTACAAGATAACTGGAATATATTGACAGCAGATGATAAAATAGGGGGTATAGTTGGCCCATTCCCAAAGTTTGTTCACACTAATATGTCCAATATAAAACAACTTTTATGTTGTAGGTCAGCGAACCATGCAACATATACAGGTTTTGAAAGAACAAATAAGTGCGGAACTTGTCCGCAGTGTTGTTACATTGATGAGTCTCATTTCTTTAAACATCCGGACAGTGGAAGACTATGGGAACTTAGGGTCAATGCCACTTGCACTAGCCCCAACATAGTATATGTTGCCCACTGCATCCATTGCTTTAGGTACTATGTGGGCAAGTCTAATCGTTCACTTCGTGAACGGATTAGGGATCACTACTATTGTCTGGCCAGGGGTGATTATAGCAGTGCGCTAGCCAAACATATGATAAGGGAAGGCACTGGCCATATTTTTCATTTTCAGGTATTGCATTTAGAATCTATTTCCCCCCGCATTGGTGATCTCACCAATAGGACTGAGGAAGCAGAACTACGCTGGATATTTAGGCTAGGAGCGCACAGGGAAAGTGGATTGAATGAAATGGTAACATTGAAACCTCATCTTAAGAGTAGACCCCTTAGATAATTATTATTCCCTGCCCCTGCCCTTACATTTTGGGGGATATATTATCCCAATAGGTTTATTTTGTTTTGGTATTTTTGCTTCATCATGCCCCTGGCGGAATACTGTTTTCACCACCCCTTCAATTCTACAAGTGGTTTGCGACCATTTCCATACCCCGGCCTGTTTCAGGCAGCCTCCCTCTATAACGTTCATTATCAGTTACATCCCAGTTTGCTATTGCTTTCACATCATGCTGTTTCCTCACATGACACCATTGCTTTATCGGTCTCTCCTAGCCCTGCAAGTTACTTGTCATTATTTTAGTATATTTGGATAATACTTTTTATATTGGTATGCCTTAACATGGTCATGCCTTGTTACGAGAAAAAGTAGCTCCTTTCTCGTACTTTTATGTTTTTATGTTTTAATGTGTATACTTACATGTTGGTTTATTTCAAGGCAATTTCAAGCACCTGAAACAATGCTTATTACATTTTATGTTGAACGGTATGGTTACCGTCGCTATAGTGTATGTGTCATCAACTTTGTTGTAATTTTGGGGCCATGTAGTTTAGCCTTAAGCCCACTAGAGGGAGTTCAGAGTCCAGGTATACTTCCTGTAGACTTCGTCACTTCCACATACTGGGACTTGATTTCATAGTTACTAGTGAACTATAGGATGGTTTTAAATTTTATTGAGCCAATGGATTGTTGTTAAGATTCAGTTGGTGAGTATTTAAATGCTCAGATCTTGTTTTTAATTTATCTGATGAAGCGGTATTGTTAACCGCGAAAGCGCTTATCATTAAAGGTTCTTCTATTCTTTTATATTGGTCCTGGAGTTATTACAAGCGTCTTTGCATCGATGAAAGTTGGATTTTGAACCGAAGGGTTTGTGTACTGCATACAGCTTTGCTTTTTCGATTTGGAATTTATTTGTGTATGTCTAAGCTGTTGCGAGTCAACCGAAGGGTTTATGTTACAATTTCTGACTTTTGCTTCGACGTACAAGTTGATGGGAGTCAACTGAAGGGTTTGTGCTTTACCTCTTGGCTTCCGATTTGCTGTATGAACTGCTTTGCCGTATGAACTAGTTGTGTTTTAGACATTGTTTTATTCAAGTGGCCTACAGCAATATATTCATATATATATATTTTTATTTGGACTCATTTGGATCAGTCTATTTGCTTCTTCGCCTTTGGGTCTTTTCGATATACATTTTTTGGGTTTTTTGGTTTTCTGAATATATATATATATATGTAGATATATATCTATACACACGTATATGTGTGTTTGTGTGTATATATATATATATATATATATATATATATATATATATATATATATATACACATATATATATGTATATGTTACATCTGTACATACAAACATACATTTCCTATGCTGGGAGCCACTTACACCCACGCAGGGGAACTCGCCTATACTTACTGTGCATTACATATGTTTACTGTAGCTTATTTATGCTTATTTGTGCCTTATACATTATGACAATACCACTTTGATTGAAAGGAACTGGTTAATAGTCCCATGCGAAATACACATTCACCTTTACATGTTTAAATGTCGGCTTTACAGCAGAGCTACATTAATTCCACAAGGAAAATTATATCTGCTATTGTTGATCTTGAACCGTGAATGCCTTTTTGTTAGGTGGATGCTCTAACCACTACACTATTGGTGTTCTGCCTCATTTATATGTATACCCATGGTGCATAGTTACCCGAACACATGCCTTATCCCTTCACTTACACAGCAGGCATTCATTTACCTGTTGGGAAAAATGCACTACTACACATGCGTCATTCACTATTCCCTACTGCTCTAGACTCGTGCAGCATGTTGACCCACTCCAAGGATATTCAGACCTCTACAGCCTATAGTCCTGCCACATACGTGTGTTTGATTGTCAGGGTGGTCATATGGTCTTCAGACTTAGCAAGAGGAGATTGTTTGTTCCACTTTTATCGTTCTACCTGTTGTTTGGGATGCAGAGGTGTGTTCACCGATGGCCATCCTGATATATAACAGCACTAAATATTACGGCTGGTTCCGCTGCTGTTTCCCTTCACATTCGTTGCGACTGCTATATTGTGACCATGTTCATTCTTCATAACTACATATATATATATATATATGTGTGTGTGTATCTTTATATCTCTCTCCATATATATCGGTCTGTACATGCACATGCATATACACCTACATACATTTTTACATTCCACATACTGTTTAATCACTGCCACTTACCAGCTTGCATACCCGCTTACGTCTAGGTTTGCCACCTTTTCTAATGGACAAAGTGGGGCATTTTTGGGACACACATCAGATTTTACAGGCTGACACATACCCACGGTCCGTACAGGGTTTAAAACTGAAGTCTGTATGATACTGAGTAAAGATGAAGTGCTTTGAGGAGATCAGCAAAGGTCATTGTGTTTACTCCCTGTATTCTTTTTGTAAGGAACCAAATGTTCCAGTTGCTGCATGGTCAGGTACATACCAAAGGGGGCATGGCACACTATGATGGGTCTGAAGAGGGCTGAGTACAGTGGCACAATGACCTCTCTAGACCTAGATGCTATGCTCTAACTTATAAGTTGAACAACATAGAAATATTTTCTTACTACCTTGGATACATGCGGGTTGAAGGCTAGGTTACTATTTATATGATTTTCCAGATCCCTGACTAGTGAATCAACTTTTAGGAATGTTTTATTAATAACATAGATACCAGGATGGCAGACTTATCAAAAGGTATTAAAATACAATGCTTGGCATTGAGTTTTGAGCCATGGCTTTGCTACTAAGTGTTTGTTCATGTTAGACCTTCCTGAGCAGTGCATTATTACAGGAGGATTCAGTGGCTGCCATCATTTCAGAAGTTGGTCAGCCAGAAGTACTTGACATTAGATTTGACTTCTGAGAGGTAGATGCTAAAGATGAGAGGGGCCCATCACAGATCTCTGAGGGACTCCACTGGTGACTGGTCTCTTTGCAGAGGTGACCTCATCAATCCCAGCCTCTCTAGTCCTATCTGTGAGCCAGCTAGCAATCCAGGGTGTTTTAAAGGGGTTTATGCCTAGTTCCATAAGTTTGTTGATAATATCAGAGTGAGGTATTGTATCAAATGCTTTAGCCATATCTAGGTAGGCAGTATGCAATGCTTTCTCTGCATCCATTGTCTTAGTGACCCTACTATAGCATGGAAACATTTTGGCCATGTATGTGGTGTGCATCTATTTTGTTTAACAGATAAAAGATTGGAAATGGAAGTAATGTACAGTGAAGAAAAGGATAAGCATGCATTGGGAAAAACACAAAGGTGAGCAGACGAGGGATGAACAGGGTGGGGGTAGGAAAGGAGTATACATCTCAACATCTTAGATGAATAATGATGCCAGTCTGCAACAGTGGTTGTTCTTTTTTACTGACAGTAATTATCAGTGATTTGTCTGACACCTACAGTTTGCAGGATGAACAGTAGTAGCCAGTCATATGTACCCTACTGATATATATAGGGGAGAGTGAGAAGTATGGGTGGGAGTAATTTTGGTGGGATATGTGCCCTTTTAGTTATTGTTGAGAAGGAAAAGTTATGGAAGAAAGTCAGGGAAGTAACAGACAGGTATGAGAGGAAGGTAGGTGACAACAACATGTCTGACAGATCATGGGGTAACACAATGTGGATGGCGGAATACAATGGTAAGGGAGACATTGGACAAACAGAAGGTAGACAATGGAAAAGGAAGGAGCATATAACATTCAGGGCTAAGCATAGACGGAATATGGAGGGGAACATTGGGTTTGGGAATAGGACTGCATGTTCATAGATCCAGCTTCTGCCTGCTTAGACACAGTGGGAGATTACTCACTAAACTAGGTATAAATCCCTGTGTCACAAGATGGGTTGCCAACTGGCTCACTGACAGAACCCACACTGTACAAGTTGCAGACTCCAAATCTGGCCTCAAAGCAGTGAAGAGTGGACTACCACAGGGTTCCGTCCTGGGACCTCTCCTGTTTGGTATCTACTTCTCTGAAGTACAGGCTAACACAGAAGGCCTCTGGCTAATGAAGTTCACAGATGACTGCAAACTAGGAGCCATAGTCAAGTCCCCAAATGATGTGGACATCCTACAGAAGGGCCTCACTGAGACAGATGCCTGGTGTCAGAGCCATGGCCTCAAGCTCAATGCCAAAAAGGGCAGTGTCATCCCCTTTGGTAAAAAAACTGTATCCATGAACTACCACATAGGCAGCAATCTACTTAACACCGAATGCGTGATAAGAGACCTTGGGATCCAGGTGGACAGTAGTCTCTCCTTTGATAGTCACATCACCACAGTAGTCAGGAAGTCCTTCTACATAGCACACCTCATCATAAAAGGGTTCTCATCCAGGAAAAAAGAGGTCATTGTTCCCCTCTACTCGACACTCATTAGACCCATTATAGAGTACAACGCCCCTTTTGGAATGTACCTCACAAGACATCTGCAGCAGCTGGAAAGGTCACAGAAGTACCTCACAAAGAGGATTACTGGCCTCAAACAAATGCCCTACACTGACTGCCTCAAAAAAACTCCAGCTTTATTCCATAGCATATCACCTACTCCGAGGTGATCTCTGCCTAACATATAAAGCTATGTCAAACCCAGAGCTGGTTGACATGCTACACCTAAAGAAATCCCAATCCCTCCAAGCTACATGCTCTAGGGACCTAAACCTTGTCACCACAATAAACAGGACAGGAGGGATAGATTCATGTCCCAGAGACTTCCTATACTCTGGAACAAGCTACCCATCTATGTCAAGCAAAGTTCTTCATTAGCACTCTTCAAGAAAAATCTTGATGAGTGGATGGGAAATAGGAAATACACCCCAGGGATCACTTCTGTGTCTCTGCCCGACAGTGGCACAGGAAAATAACTTTCTTGGGTGGCGTAAGCCATGGAACCTTGTTGGCTAGGCTTACGTATGCCCTTGGGCCGATAGCCTAGTATCTACCTACCTATGAACCTATGAAAGCATAGACAGAATGTGGAGGGGAACATTGGGTTTGGGAATAGGACTGCGTGTTTGCAGCTTCTGCCTGCTTAGACACAGTGGGAGATTACTTCTCACCCTGTGAGCCATCTCTACTGGCTCCTGCTTCAGAAGCTGTAGACAGTGCTGGGCAGGAACACAATTGACTTAGTCACTGGAGCATGGGCACTATACAGCCAATGTGGGCATCCAATCTCCTGTCTATCTCCACCACAAGCTCTACAAGCTCCAGATGGGAGAAAAAAAGGTGTCATCCCCACTTTGATTGCTAGCGACAGGTAACATTGTACTACCCTCCAGTGTAAGACTACCTGACACAAGTGGTGCAGGTAGGGCAAGACGTGTGAAGGTAGCTCTGGCAGGCTTGGTCACAGATGTGCTTACTGCCTCTGGGGGTGGTACAGCTACCACCCATAGGGGCAACAGGCTTTACAGGTGTGTTCTGTGCAAGTTACTGTGATGCTTCATATAATAGTAACAAAAATAGAGAAAAAAAGAAATAGAAATAAATAAATGAAAGATAAACTGTACCAACAAAAAGGCTGGGGGAAGAGACATACTGAAACAATGAAATTGCATTCTAAAGTGTGACAATACCCACAAAAGTGAAGGAAAATAATGTAGTAGGACTCAAACAGTTATGTCATTAATCTGCTTGTCTGCATATTGTATTTCAGGGTGCGAACACATAAATCAAAAGCCATCACCACATGCAGTCTGACATAAAAACTTACTAACTCCAGGAGCTTTTAATCAGGATGGCATACCAGTGTTTGTGGCCAGTTATGCCATTTCAGTTTGACAATAATACAACTCTACATACATGTGAAATACGTGCTGATCCCAGAGCAAAAATCTCAAGGACAGATAGTAGACTTGTGAACTACATATTGTGAAGTGACAATTAGGATTAATACATACATGGACCTTATATTGGTATACTGGTATCACACATATAAACTCATTCATGACTGCAGAGTACTTAATGAAGTCAAATAAGGCACTGGCTGTTTCCTACCATTCTGCTTTTTGAGAGAGGAATTTACGGAATAAGCAGCAGAAAGAATTCCAGTATTGTTAGGGAAGATAGGCATTTATTCAGAATGCATAGCTAGTGATATTGACAAAATGAAAATGGATTTTAAAAACAAGGCAGAAATAAAAGAGATTATTAATAGGTAAGTCAGGAAGCAGTGAGATAAAAATGTTATGTATAATCAGGTAACAGTAAAGTCTCCAGGACCAGACAGTATTCCCGTCGAAGTTTTGAATTTGGAAATGAATAAAGGGATAAATATCTGGAAGGTTTTGTTTAACAATATTTTAAAAGGCAGGGAAGTGCCAACATCCTGAAAGCAAGTTGTGGCTGCATTACCCAAAGAGGATACAGATAATCTGGACCCAGCTTAAGACAGATCCATTTTAATTTTAAACCACGATAATAAAGTATTTACGGTGGGACTAGCTAAGAGAATGGCAAGGGTGTTCCTAAAACTGGAAAACAATGGAGCCACGATCTGAAGCTATCAAAACTTTACTGATGTTCCTAGTACCTCGGCTATTTGCCTTACAAGGAACAATTACATCATTCAGACACCCTCATTTTTATAGTAACTACAATTATCCAATAAACAAATACATTACATAACATTAACCAAAAACCCCACCACAAAATGCATTGAATACAAAATGTTTTAAATTCAAAATGTTAAACCATCAAAGCATCCCCATATCAAATGCAACACTGATAAGAAGACATTACATATAATTTTTTTTTATAATATGATTGTGATACATTTAAAATATGTTCACATTTGCAAATATATTTGAATTTACAACTATATTTAAAAGTGTCCACCCCAGGAGAACTAACCTCTTGCCATGTTTCTCATACATTCATATCCAACTCTAAATTTAACCCAGTAGGCCAAAGAGTGTTGTAATTAATGATAAACTTTGTTTCCATTTTCAGTAAAGCTTGCACATAATTTACCCCCTGGGAAACGTATGGCTTGGCCAAAACACTATAAAAAAAAACTATTAACACAATCAGTATGTACAGAGTGAAAGCAAGTTGTGGCTGCATTACCCAAAGAGGATACAGATCATCCAGACCCAGCTTCAGACAGATCCATTTTAATTTTAAACCACGATAATAAAGTATTTACGGTGGGACTAGATAAGAGAATAGCAAGGGTGTTCCTAAAACTGGGTCAATTCGGTTTTGTGGACTAGAGGCAAGCATTTGACAATGATGATCCAGAGGGAAGCAAAGTATAAGAATATCGTCACCAAGTCTTATTGCAGTGAAGGCATTCAATTGAGTCAGCTGGGATTTTATGAGTAGGGGAATGGCAGCATTTGTATTCTCTGAAACAATAATAGGGTTAATTAGGAGGATATATGAACAGTTGGAGGCCAGAATTAATTTGAGGGTTCTTCTCTGATAAGCTTTGTTTGAGCAGAGGAGCCAGGCAAGAGTGTTCCCTTTCATCTTTATTGTCTTTATATTTGGAGCAATTGGCAAATGAAACAAGAAATTCACACATTCAAGAATATAACTGGTATGCTAATCAAAAAAAGTTTGCTTTATTTGCTGGTGATATCCAAAAAATGACATTTCAGCGTTGTAGAAACTTATGGGGCAGTTTCAAGTTTTTTTTTCCTGGATATAAAGTAAATAATGTTAAATGCTGTAGCACTAAATTGTGTACTCACCCATGGAACTAGTTCAGCAATACCCTTAATTATAGGGACATAATAAAATGAAATATTTAGGTATATGGATTAAAAAGGATTCTATAATGTCAGTGAAAGATATGTGGGAACAGACTAAAAAGACAGTGTAAAAAATGAGCTGTTAGAAGCTCTTGATTGTGGATATGCATGTTAAAATACAGGCAGTGGAAATGTTTCTGTTCCTTTAGTTCTATAATAGGTTCATAGGTTCATAGGTAGGTACTAGGCTATCTGCCCGAAGGCATTTATAAGCCTAGCCGGAATGTGTTGGCTTTCGCCGCTGCCTTAGATTAGTTCCCTGTGCCTCTGTCCAGCAGTGTCATTGAAATGATCCCTGGGGTAAACTTTCTAAGACCACTAGTTCCTTATATATGCACAGTATTAGATGTCCTAACTTTAAACGTTTTTTATTTTTTATTATTGATAGAATTCCTCAGAACATACATAAGGGCGGGGATGAGAAGACAATGCTGGAGGTAAAGGAATGCCTTTGGCAACTTAGACTGAACGCCTGTACCTTGCCTGGTATTAATGATGTAGTATCTATTTCTAGTATTTTAAAATATAAGTCACATTTTATATGACATATTTATAAGGCCATTTATGTTGATACATATTTTTGTAAAGGTACACCATATGTGAATATATATATTTTTATTTATTTATATTTGACATTATATTTAATACATGTATCATTATATATATATATATATATATATATATATATATATATATATATATATATATATATATATATTATATTTATATTTATTAAATGAATATATTTATTATATTTTTATAATATTTATCTCCCAATGTTTAATTAATTTATTTTCCATCCTCAGAATTGTGGTATATATGTTATTGCACCTATAGAGTTTACTAAGCCATTTCTGTGCCAAGTTGCTTTAAGAGACATTCATTATTCAATTAATTTAATTTGTTTTCAATGATGTAATTGATGTATCAATTTTGCATATATAAAGGATGGTTGAGGTAATATTTTTTCAGTACTCTGATGATGCCCTGATGTTACTGGGTGAAAGCGCTTAGTACCATTGTTTTAATATTATTTTTGTATTTAATAAAGCAGTTTGTGCAGTTCACTGTGTGGCTATATTTTCTTACGTTCGATTTAATGTTGTGGAGAGGTTTAGATCCCTGGAGCATGTGGCTTGAGGGGATATGGTTTTCTTTCGGTGGAGAATGTCCATCAATTCTGGATTGGACATGGCCTTGTATGTCAGGCAGAGATCACCTCTGAGTAGGCGGTATGCAAACGAGTACAGCTGGAGTTTCTTCAGTCGAGCTGCATAGGGCATCTGCTTGAGGCCAGTGATCCTCTTGGTGAGGTACTTCTGTGGTCTTTCCAGTTGTTGCAGGTGTCTTGTAAGGTATATCCCAAATGGGGCATTGTACTCTATGATGGGTCTGATGAGTGATGCGGAGAGGGGCCCAACGACCTCTTTCGATCTGGATGCAAACCTTTTTGTGATTAGGTGGGCCACATAGAAGGATTTTCTAACCACTTTGGCAATGTGATTATCAAAGGAGATGTTACTATCTACTTGCGTCCCCAGATCCCTTATTACATCTTCAGTATTTAGGGGGCTTCCACCTATGTGGCAGTTTGTGGGTACTTTGTTTTTCCAAAGGGGATGACTATGAATTTTTTGGCCATGGTTTTGACACCAGGTATCTGTCTCAGTGAGACCCTTTTAGAGGATGTCTGTGTCAGCTGGAGAGTCAGTTATAGCCCCTGGTTTGCAGTCATCTGTGAACTTGGTCAGCCATAATCCTCCTGTGCTTGCCTGTACCTCTGAGAAGTATATGCCTAACAGGAGGGGTCCTAGAACTGAACCCTGCGGAACGCCACTTATAACTGGTTTAGAGTTAGACCTAGCTCCCGCAACTCTTACCATGTGGGTTCTGTCCATGAGCCAGCCGGCAACCCATCTCGTGACATATGGGTTTATGTTCAGGCTGGTGAGCTTGTCTATAATACCTAAGTGGGGAATGGTGTTGAAGGCCTTTGCGAGGTCTAGGTAGGCTGTGTGGAAAACCTTTCCCTCCTCTATAGCCTTGGTAACTGTCTCAAAGAAGTCCACCAGGTTTAGGAGGCATGATTGCCCTTAACAAAGCCAAACTGGGTAGGGTCTAGTGTTTGGAGGTTCCCAATATCTCTGTTAATGAGATCCATGATGATGCACGCCATAGCTTTGCAGACCAAGCTAATCAGACTTATAGGGCGATAGTTCCTGGGGTCCATTGTGGCTCCGCCTTTGTGGAGCAGAATAACCGTTGCTGTGTGCCACTCTGTGGGTATGTAGCCTATGGAGAGGCTGAGTTTAAAAATTGTGTTTAGGTGAGGGGTTAGTTCATCTTTGAGCTCATGTAGGATGCAGCCTGGGACACCTTTTGGCCCATTGATGCTGTGTTTTTGGCTTTGGAGAGGGCTGTTTTAACCTGAGTGTCTGATTTCAGGGCACTACATTCTTCTGGTATAGTTATGGGCCCTTTTGGGGGTGAGAGGGGGATGAAGTTTGCACTGAACCTGTCTGCCAGGATGTTGGCTATATCGGTCGGTTCAGTGTATATAACCCCGAGCAGATCTGAGAATTGCCACTTAGATTCCTGACATAGCTAAAGAATGCCTTGTGGTTATCTTTGGAATCCATGACAATTTTTCTTTCGAAGCTAGCATTGGATGATTTTATGAGGGAACGTGTTTTTTTGATGATACTGATCAGGGATGTCTTCTCTTCTTGGGATTTTACTCTTTTCTGTACTAGTCTCCTCCTTCTATTGTATAGCTTGTTTATGGCAGGGGTTTACCAGACTGGTTTCCTTTTCATGGAGGTGTGAGTATTGGTTTTGTTTGGGATAGCACAATCCATGCATTCTTGTAGGTGCCTGAAAAGTGCATTAGTAAAGGTTTTTGCAGCTTGGACAGTGTTATCCTTTACCATGGGTGCTTTGAAACTTCCCATCTTGGTCTTAAGTAACGTGAAGTTTGCTTTTGAAAAGTTTTTCACAATAGTTTCTTTGACTTGGGTTGGCGGCAGAATGCGGATATCCAGAGTGATTAGTTTATGGTCAGATCTAACCAGCAAGGGGATGACCTCCGGTGTGGAACACTGGTCACCCATGTTGGTGATGACCAGGTCCAATATGTTGTCACCTCTGGTGGGGGTGTTGACCAGTTGATCCAGGGCATTTGAGTTTATAAATTCTAGGAAATGTTGGGTAAGGGAGTTTGTACTTGAGTAGTTCTCCCAGTTAATGTTTGGGTAACTGAAATCACCCACTAGCAGGGTGTTGGTAGGAACTTTATGTTTCCCAGTGTTTGCAGGAATGCGGAGTGGGGGTCCTGGGACATGGTGGGTGATCTGTAGCAAGCTATAATTTGAATAGCAGTTTTGCATCATCCTGTGCCACTAACCTGGATGTGTGGGTATCCTGATGAATATGGATACTTCCCCACCTTTTTTATTTCGGTTCAGGTTTTGTGGCCAAAATGTATGGTATGAGTTGTAGCCTGGTAGTGTTGGGGTGCTCTCTGGAGCCTTAAACTAGGTTTCTGTTACTGCACATATATTGATTTTCTCCATACTGAGGAGTGCCTTGAGTGCATGCATTTTGAGGTTTAGACTTTTGGCATTGAGTAGCATTACCCTCAGTTTTTTTGTTACTTGTGCTATTTACGGCAGTGCATTTGTCTTTTGAGCCTTGCCTAAAAAAGGCAGTATGGGGGTGGCAAGAGCCTTGGCCAGTATTTGAAAGCCTAAGGGCGACAGGTGCAAGCTGTCTCTAGCAAAGCAGCATGGCTTGTCGAGCATGTCATCCCAAGCTGACAGACACTGGATCCCCTTTGAATGACAACAGAAGCTTAGCCAATTGTTGAAAATGATAATTTTTTTCTCTATAACGTGGTATCATTTTTGGTGAGGGCAGGATGCTACACAGGGTCAGGGTCATACCGGCCTGGGCTATGTGATCAGAGAGCTCCTTCATGTCTCTTTTCATGTAGTCCAGGGAGGTACGGCTCAGGTCATTCACACAAACATGGACAATGACATAGTCATATTTGTACTTGTTCTGGAGTGACCTGAGTGCTTGTGTTATGTGGTGGATTCTGACACCCAACAGGCAGCTAATAGTAACCTTCTCCTTGTTCAGTCTAGTGAGTGGGATGTCAGTGTGCCTGACTATAGAGTCACCTATTACTAGTGTGTTGTGTATTTTATTTTGCCTTAAGGGCTGTGATTGCGTGGCACACTGGTTTTGTGAAGTATGTGTTTCATTGTTTGTGTTGGGGGGGTGGAGGTTGCTTGGACGTCTGCTTTGGAGGTCTCTGTTGCTTTTGCAGATTTTTATTTAGAGCCTCCGAGTATGTTTTCCTGTATTTATGTGTGTTTTTTGCCAGTGAAGGTTTCATAAGTCTATGTGAGACTGGTGGTGTGATGCAAGTAATTCCCTTTTCCTCTTGACTGCTTGGTCCAGTCTTGGGTTGAGAGAGCTTAACCACCAGTTTGGCTGTATAATTGCCTCTCTTGCATGTATTAGTGTTTGGTGGAAGGAGGAGAGGGTTGTCTGTGTACATGAGGCTATTGTAACATTGCCTCAAAGTTCCCAGATTCACCAGTTGGACCAGAGAGTACACCTGAAACTGCCCTTTGGACATGCCTGGATAGGTACCATGAACTGTTTTACTGATTGGCTAGTAAGGTCGAATAGAAAGCCTTGTCCTACTCTACAGTATGGGGGGGGTCTAGTGCTAAGGTTTATTAGTGCTTGCTATGAGTGCTTTTGTTGAAAATTTCGTTAGTTCCAAGGGAAAAATTGAAGAGTAGACTTTGTGGAGCCGGGAATAGTTATACCCTAGCTAACCGGCACTGCCAGGCACGCAAAATCGCACAAATGCGGGTTTTATAGCAGGGAAATTAAAGCGATAGAAATTAGCCAAAATGGCAATAAACTACTAATTTCTGGGCTGAAACCACTCCTCCAGGGACAGATAGGCTGCTCAAAGCTCCCTCTCTTACAGTGAAAAGAGAAACTTCCTTCTATCCAAGTAAGGTATGGGCAAACACAGAAACTTGTAACACAGCCCTGAATTCAGCACTAACCTGAAAAATGGACTATACTAGCTTAGAAAGGAGGGAAAACAAGTATATATATTTTTTTGTTTTTTTTCAGAAAATAAAGCAGATACAATCAAAAAAACACTTTAAATCCACAGAAATGGCTATCACACTTGAGTGTGTGTAGTCTACAACAGTTAAACAGGTAATTTAAACACAAAAATGACTTTGTTAAAGTGCAAGCAGTAAAATAAGTACAATATGTAGCTGAAACAAGCTTTTTAAACCACAGAAACTTTAGAAAATCAGCGTATCAGGCAGGAAAACAAGTATATTTTTTGTTTTTTTTCAGAAAATAAATCAGATACAATCAAAAAAACACTTGCCCCCCAGATTCACAAATCCTCCGTGTAAGACTTAATAAGTCTTACTCGGAGGCTGCAGTTGAACGGTATGATGTCAGCGTGCCATGAATATGCATGAGGGCACGCTGACTCAACCGTAAGTCTTATACGGACCGTGTAAAAAATCAGGGGGCGTGTCCAACTGCCGAGCAGTCTAAATGTCCACGCCCCTGCATGTGTTTTAAAACTAAACAAAGCACACACACAAGAGTGAGTCTGCTCAAATGTCCCTGCACCCAACACCACACTCCCTGATATTGTAAACCCCTATCACAGTTCTAAAACGCAAAACATTAAATATATTTTTTTTAAATCCCCAAAATAGCTGCCCATATTTGCATGTGTGTGCGCGGGTGTGCCCATTGTTTAGCTAGAGTTAGCAATTCTGACATGGAAGAGCATAAGAAAGAATGTTAATGCAAGCAGCACCAAATAGAAATAGTGTAATGGTAGAGCGTTTGCACAAAAAAAAGGCATTCAAGGTTTGAGTCCCACCACTCCCCTTCGTATTTATTTTTTAAATCAGTATATGAAATAATGCCTGAAAAATATGTTTAAACATTACTAAAAAGCAGTGAAATGGCCAATGTATCAGTGAACAAAATAAATATTTTAAAGGATCCTAATATAAAATTGCCTGCAGTTCAGCAGCAGTTCAACCAGCGCAATAGAGTTGCCTGTAGTTTAATAGCAGTTTACCTAGCGCAATAGAGGTGCCCACTGTTTAATAGCACTTTACCTAGCGCAATAGAGTTGCCCATTGTTTCATAGTGCTTTACCCCGTGCAATAGAGTTGCCCATAGTTCAATGGTGCTTTACCCAGCACAATGTGTTTGCGCGGTCGTGCGCACCGTGCCAACCAGGGCATCGGAGGGCACCGAGGAGCAACATAGAGCAAAGTTGCTTAAATGCAGCCACACCCCCTAGCCTGTCTGGATAGTATGAAAATAAAATGAATGGCAAGATTCAAACGCAGGACTCGGTGCATCAGAAGCAAAGTACAGAACCACTAAGCCATGACAACATAGAGGAAACAGCCACTATTAACATTCATATACTTACGAATGGTAGTTTAACCATTACTAAGCAGGTCTGCAGTCAGCCGAGAATTTTACAAAATGGCTAATCACAAAAAAGTGCAGGAAATGCGGCATATTTAAGCCCCACAGGCGGGAATGCACACCATAACTGATTGTAGCTCACATCTGCAGTTAGAATATCTGGTGTCGGAGAGGGAACACGCTTCCGAGCGCAACGTTGGGGCATCGAGAAGTCCAAATACATGGTTTGGCCCCTTGTCCACTGTCACGAGTCAAGACTCCTGCAGGGCCAGTTCCAATAGACAGAGTACAAGGCAGAGGCTTGGAACTGGTTAGCTCGTGACCTCACCAATGCCACAGGCATTCCTCAGACTGGTGAGCAGGTCTGTCACCACCATGCAGACCTGAAGAGATGAAAGCAGGACCTCCTGAACCAATGGATACAAGAGGCCTGTGGGATGCGGGATGCCCCACAACTGACTATGTAGCCATGGAATGCAGTATGTAAGAATTGATAATGGAGTATGTATAACAGATAGGTATGTCTCAATATCCCTTCATTTACTTTACAGCTGCAGGTGACAGTGCTACGAATCAGCAAGCCTATGCTGATAGGCTGCGCCACCAGGCAGGTTAGTGATTATTCTGCATGTATTGTTATATAAAATATGGGAGAGAGCATGAAAGAAACTGTTGTAGTCCAATAATACAGCCATAAAATTGCCTGAATAAGTCCTCTGCATGTACTGTCAGATAAAAACATCAGAGAGGCAGAAAAAGACTGTAGTAACCCATTAAGAAAGGTGCCAGGGAACGTTGATACACGGTTCAGATAGTTTATTCCACAGAAGTTAAAAATCACAAAGAGTGTTCAGACCAGCAGTGTACAAGTACACTGCTGGTCTGAACACTCTTTGTGATTTTTAACTTCTGTTGAATAAACTATCTGAACCGTGTATCAACGTTCCCTGGCACTTGTTTCTTGGATTTGCAGTTTTTGAAGTGCTACTACACTTTTTTGGTTCCATTAAGAAAGGTAAGATATGTCCGGAATAATATCTCTGCAGGCACTGTCATATAAAATAAGTGAGTGAGCCTGAAAAAAGATTGTTCCAACCTATTAATAAAGGTATAATATGTCTTGAGCATGTCTGCCATATACACTGTTAAAACAAATAAAGGAGTGAGCCTGTGGAAAAGTGTGTAATGTCATTAATAAAGGTCTAAAACCCAGAGTGTGTCTGTGTCACAGAGTCTGAAATGTTGTTCTACCCTTGCATTATACAAACAGTACTGTTTGAAAAGATGCTGGCAACCCAGAGTTGTGCAGTGCCAAATAAAGTGGGCGATGGAAGTGCTAGTAGCTGTGAAACATATATACAGTCCACAACAGTCAGTTACTGGCTGGCATGAATAAGTAAACCTGGCACATGTGTAGCATGTTATTTTTTCCCCCAGAAATGTGTGTGTGTGTCAAGAAATGCAGGGTTCTGTACAAATCGAAGTGAAAATGTCATGTGAAAACATCCCAGATATGTAGATAAAGAAATATAGATGCAATCAAGAAATATGTAGCAGTAGCATCTGCATCATGGACAGTTAGTATGTCAGATATAGGTCAGGCATATATTGAACTAGCCAAACCCATTACACAACCTAATGTATGGTGGCAAGTGTAATAATACAGGTAGGGGATATACAATTGCAGTCACTAGGAATGTCGTGTAGACTAAAAGGTCATTATAAGATGTTAACCGAGGTTTTTTCTACACCCTACTGTTTGTGCATAAACCATGCAATTCCACACCTCAATGGGTATGTGTAATCTTAAATATTTGTTGGGACATATGTCCTATTGTTCTGTAAATATTTGCATTCACGTTGATGCATGTGCCCTGTTTAAACACCACAATCATGGTGGCCTGTTGCTACCAAACATCCCTGCATGCTGTTGGAATAACCACTGTGGTTCAATACATGCATGTGTTATTCTTGCTGTTCAGCTGTTGTACCCTTGGTGTGTTGGGTTAATGGGAATATTATTGCATGCTGTTACAACTAATCTGGAATGCTGTTTTGCTTATGTTGTAATTAAACACACCTAATCACAGAACGTATGGGAAGGCCAGTCCCAGCGGACCCACCTGTCCCTCCTCAGCCGGCGAGTGCACCTGGCACCAGCAGGTCCGGTGCCCAGCCTGGGCTCCCCTCCTCCATTGGTCCTGTGCCACCTTCAGGTGGAAACGCTGCAGGGGATGGGGCTCGTCCCCCTGTGCAAGCGTGGGCAGAGAAGGGCCACCTGTCACCCTTCAAAGAGTCCGGGCTGTGGTGCGTAGGGAGATCCAGTGTTCAGTCACTGATCCCCTATGCCAGCTTGAGGCGAGAGTGGCGCGTCTCACTGGTGAGCCTGCCCGTCCTATGCAGCCCCCAGCACAGCCACCCTCGGAGCTGTGAAGGTTCAGTGGTGACTGCCCATGGGTGGGGATCTCAGTTCCACTGTTACCATCTGTGGGCTCATGGGCTTGCGATTTCCAAACATCTGACCCCGTCAATTGTGTTCACCCACCCCATGTGTCATACACCACCCCTGTATGCGTCTTGTCTGTCTTGTCTGTTTACCTTCCCAACCTACCTCCCTGGACATACCTGCTTCCTCTACATCACTTCCCACTCTCACCTGAAAAAAAAAAAAGGGCAATCTGTACCCACAAAAAAATTATGCCCCATACATAGCTGCCCATTTCGCATACATGTCCATGGGACAAACATACAAGCTGATAATTAGAATTGGCAGTACAACATACTTTGTTGTCCTCACCTCTCTCCCAGGGGTGAAAGGTTTCAAACTTTACTCCAAATTCATTGCATATGCACAGCTGTTGCTGTTAAAGAAATGGGCAGCTATGGACCTTCCCTACACCCGTCCTGCACATCCTGAGCTTGTTTCCCTACTGTGTGTCCCTCTTTGTGCCCCCTGTTTTCACCACTTTCCTATCTCCCCATTTTCTTTTCTTTAAAAGAAATTAGCGTGGGGTTAGAGGGAGTAAGCACTTTTAAGCAGTAGTCAGCTGGTTTGCACCAGTGTGCACATATGTGTGCTTAGCTAAGCATTGCTAAGCATCATGCAAACCCATTCAAACCTGCTTACAACTGCTTAAAAGTGCCTTAGTCACTCTATGGCAAGGCCCTTGTACTGCTCAGCAGCAAAATAAAATACCCCTGTCAGTCTCGAACCCAAGACCTTGGGCTCACCAGTCTGCATGAACTACCACTAAGCCACAGCAAATATACAATAACTTAGCGCTGTAAGAAATATATCATGCAATACAATGAGTGAATGTAAAGGGAAAATAGGGAAGCCATAGGAACACATTGCAATAACTACTGTTGTATGCCAGTTAACTCTCTAATTTGGAAAGAAGGTACATACTCCCATGTATCCAGTGTTAGCATTAGGAGGTGTGAGTAAACTTACACACTGAGAAGAGTGCACTGGAAGAAGCAACAGTCAGGTTTCAGTACAACATGCATATCACTGGCTACAACCCTAGCTTCAGATATGAGACATATACTAACCTTCTGACTGAGACAACAGTGTCCACAGCAAACAAGCATGGGCCCCACCTTGTACAACTGAAAGGGCTACGCCTACCTAACCTTGCATTTTATAGCAATGTCCTGCAATCACAGTGAGTACTGCAATTACCACACAGCAGGCTGCATGCAATTACTAAATGGTGGACACCAATTGGTGCAGAGGCCATCACATGCACATGTGCAGATACCTAGAAAAGCAGCCAGTACTTGCTGTCCACACATGCAATAATATCATTGCACCAACAGAGAGAGAGAGAGAGAGAGAGAGACAGGCAGACAGACAGACAGAGAGAGGCAGACAGACAGACAGAGACAAACAGGCTGTAAGAGACAGATACTGAAAAGAAAGACCAACACACAGAGGAAACCAAAACCAAAAAAAAAAAAAAACAAATCAACAGCTACAACAGATGGAGGTGAGTAATGTAACAGATATAACACAAGCCAAAGCAACGTTTCCAATACAAAAGATGAAACTCCAAAGAACCAGGCAAATGACCTTGAACAGCTCCAGAAAAAAACTCACTCTCCAGAATAACTTATTTTAAGCGCTTTCATCCACTTTTATTTACGTGAACTTCCTCAGAAATGATGAACATAGAAAAACTGTCGTTTAAATACAATAGTAACAGGAAATGATGTCATTTGATGAAAAATAAATCTCTTTAAAACTTTTTAAATATCAATATTTTATGACATGTTATAAATTCAATAAATGCCCTTATATCCATAATTATCAAAAAACTTTATATATATATATATATATATATATATATATATATATATATATATATATATATATATATGTGTGTGTATAAAAAATATATATAAAATACTTAAAAAATCTATGTGAAAATTTAACTAATTACCACTAAAATTATACATATGTATGAAAACTATCTGTATATTAAAAAACATTTTAAATTTATGACTTCATTTAGTCCCGGTGTTTGGTCAGCTCCAAACACCAGTTGCCAGAAAGATTCCTTACATTCTAGAATATTATTTAAATCTCCTGAGAATAGTTCTTTCCTAACAGTATCCAAGATGAAAAATTCAAACTTCTTAAAGTCTTTACATATGATCGCATGCCTGGCCAATGCATTATTTTTGTCTTTCTTTTTCATAGCCAAAGTGTGCTCGTATACTCTACGCTTAAAAATTCTCTTTGTTTTTCCTATGTAATAATTCTTACATGTGACACAGGTAGCCAAATAAACTACTAATTTGCTATTACAGTTGTAATACTCCCTAGCCCAAAATGTGTAGTTTAAATGCTCCACTGTTACAAAAGAAGAATTACTCATGTATCTACATTGCTTACAATTGGTACAACTAAAAGTACCCTTCTTGTTTGTACAATTCCTTTCTGAATTTTTGTTGTCATGTTTACCTGATTCTAACAGCTGTTTTAAATCAGTGATTTTTTTATATGTAAATTTAGGTTTATGTCCTATGATGGAAACCAAATCCCTGTTACCCATAATGACTTTCCAATTGTTCTCAATAATAGATTTAATATTCCACATTTCATTTACTATTGGCAGTGGAAAAGCTGTCAAAAAATGTTTAGCCTGTTTGTCATTATTGGTGCCATCTGTACACACTAAAGGTTCACCTACTGACACCTCCTCAGAATACAAAATGGGTTTTGCCACTCCTTTTCTAAGAGGCACTACTTCACATTCTATTTTGTCTATAAACTTCTTTGCATAGCCCCTATTTATGAAAAGGGATCTTAAAAGGGACAATTCTCTCTGAAAAATACTTTCATCAGACGTCAGTCTACTTAACCTGACGTCTGATGAAGCGAGGTGTGTACTCGTGAAAGCGCTTACGTTGTTTTTTGTTTTCGTTCTTGCCATTAAATGTAGCTTGATTTTACTTACTGGATTCTTGTGAAATTCTCTACAGAGACTGTATTTGCAACTGTTGGAACTTTTATTGCATCTCCTACGCTGCCATTGTGGGTTACGTTTTTATCCATATATAGATATATATTGATATATATATAGATATATATGGCTATATATGGATATGTATAGATATGTATAGATATCTATAGCTATGTATATATATATATATATGGAGAGAGAGAGAGAGGGAGACATGGGGTCATACGTACTGCAACAGGTGCCTGTTGACCAAGGCATGGACTGAACACCAGTGTTGGTACTGCAGTGCCATACCCCATTCCAAAACACTTTACCCAGTAACTACCACATAGGTGGTAGCCTGACTAACACTGAAGGTGTCAGAAGGGAACATGGGACACAGGTGGACATTAGCCTCCCCCTTTGATAATCACAGTGCCACACTAGTCTTGTAATCTGTCTATGTGGTATGTGTCATCACAAAAGGTGTGTCATCTAGGGAAATATAGGTCAGTGTTCCCCTCTACTCATCACAATGCCCCATGTGGTATGTACCTCACATGACAACTACAGCAAGTGGAAAGGCCACAGACATACCTCACAAAGAGTAATACGGCCCTCAAACACATGCCCTATGCAGACTGACTAACAAAACCACAGCTAGAGTGCGTTGCATACCGCCCACCCAGAGGTTACCTCTGCCGGACATACAGAGGTATGTCACACCCATAGCAGTCGGCCAACCACCATGTCAACACTTCACAATCCCTCTGGGCTACATGACCTAGGGCCCTAATCCTCGCCACCTCACTAAACAGCACATGCTGGAGGTACACGTTCCTATCCACAAATATGCCATACTCTGGACTAAACCACCCAACGTTAAAAAACAAGGCTCCTCATTAGCAGATGTCATACATACCCCTGATGATTGTTTGGGAGATAGGTAATATGCCCTGGGAGTCACCTCTGTGTATCCGGTTGACAGAAGCAAGTGAAATCACATTACATGTGTGTCAAAGGCCAGGGTAGCATATGGCTAGGCTGCACTAGGCCCTAGGGCCAATACCATATTACCTACCTATGACACAATGCACACACACATGTACTCAGTGCAATACCTGCTATGTGAGGTGGAATGAGTGTGACAGTGAATGTGTGCAAGGTCTGTAAAGGTGTGATAGCTTAGTGTGAGGTTGTTTCTGTCATTGTAGTCTGTGTCCTAGGTGTGAGGCCAGAGAAAGATGTGTCAGTTATTGGGATGCAGACATAGTAGGATGGCATATGCTGTGACGTAGTTCCTTGTGTACGACTGTGGTGTCCCATTGTAGGCTGAAGCAATACATGTATGCTCAGTAAGTGGTACTGCTGGTGAATCCAGCTCACATATGAACTGTTGTACTACCTGAAGCTGTAGGCCTAAACAGCACAGTATGGTGTATGTTCACATTCCCTGGTAACACTGTCTTGTGTGTTTCCTGTAGTCTGCACATATTACATACCTCAGGCATAGGTATCTGTAAGTTGGGGCACACACTACTGTAAGGTACACAGGTAATGCTCATCTGTGTCGGCATACATTTGTGTGTTGCATTTATGGCTGATGTGTGTGTAATGATGCCTGTACCATGCCCGCAATCACATGTGTGTTACAGGGTATGTGTGTGTACCTAGCAACATGTATACTCTGTTACAGCAGTATGCCAGCTATATTAACAACCGTGCACATATGCTAGGTAGGGGTATGGCATCAACGACTAGGGTGGTTTACTGGTAATACTGTAAATGTAATTTACATTCATTGCATTGGATGACATATTTCTTCATGCATTAGCTTGATATATACCCCCGTGGCGAGGTTGTGCATTGTATCCCAAACAGTGTGCCGAGTATTGGTGTATACTGGTTTGTTATATGGAGTATGGCAGGCACTGTCAGCCAGTTGTGGACTGAGCACTGATATGTGGTATTGAACGTGTGTATCCTCTGACAGACAAACAGATGCTATATATGGCAGTTAAGTGATATCTGTACTTAATAATGTTAAGTGTGCCACATGACTTGCTCACACATATCGTTTAATTGTCTTCCAGGGTTATGGCTCATCAACACAATCCATCATATACAGCTGTGGAGGAACAGGAAATACACAACAGCCTGGTGCAGCACTATACACTGCTGTTTTCCAGGGCCAGCCAGCACCAGCATGAGCGTACTGCACTGTGGCAAGATCTTGTTCATCAGGTAAATGACATAGGCATGCATAACCGGACATATCAGCAGGTACGCCATCACTGCAGTGATTTAATTAGACATGTCCGGCGGTGTGCATCTGATATCCATAGACAACAGCTTGCCACAGGTGGTGGGACGGCCATACATCCCCTCTCACCAGAGTGGAGAAGCTGCTCCTAAGCGTGGTGGCTCCTGGCCTACAGCAGCAACAGTATCAAACATGTGTCATCATGGAGGCCGGAGCCACCCAGCATGATGACATGGAGCATACAGGTAATATGCCCTAGCTGTAGACTACTGTTACCTGTATTGTTAGAATACGTATATGTGAGATGTGTACTGTGTGTTCAGCAGTTGTGCTGCCTATTGTGTGCAATACTGATATTTGGAATAGTATCTGTACACCTGTGACTGTTGACTCTTGTTCTACTCTAGTTTAGCACACTCACAGTAGCAATGCCACAGTTGTGGCCACTGACAAACTGTGTCATACTCTTGTAGGTCCCTCTGGTGTGACAGCAGGGCAGACGATACATGCTGGTGAGTGTGTTAATACTTTAATATTGGTAATGACATGTGCATGTCATAGGTGAGGTGTAGGCCATGTACACATAACACACCTACGCATAATGCATGCAGTGCATGTTTGCTGTGAGACATTAAACATCTCAGTAAAGTCAGTAGCTGCCTCAATCACATGCAATGCTCAGAGCAGCAGACACATTTGTGGCAACACTGTACTGCAGATTGGATATGCATAGTTGCTACAGCTGTACACAACAGAACATGTTTATCATATGCAGTACACGAAAACATGCTACATTTGGCATTACCACACACCCGCTGTAAGGTCACACTTCAGTATCCCACATGTCATGCATACATACATGATATACCTCAGGGGTAGAGGCCTATCATGGGGCTGTGCAACACTCTTCAACACATAACACAGTCACGTTAGGCAATGCTCCCTATTGGGCACCTCACACACCCATGTACAAAGTGGCTGTGTAATTGTGAATGTAGCCATGGCACTGCAGTTTAGGTACAGCATGCTAGGCCGTGGTCTTGCACACATTAGTAGCTGTGAGTGACCACAAGATGCATGATGATGATGACACAGGGCACTACACCCCATCCAGTTACAGTGACCACAGTACTACTCATAGCAGTCATTGATGTGCACCTCAATGTTGTGTGTGTGCAAACATATGCACCTATACACAATATGCATAGATGTTGTGTGTGTGCTTACATATGCCACAATATGCACAGCAGTCACCATCCAAACAAAGAGTAACATATATGTCCTGGAATGCTAGTGGGTGTATAGGTCACATGACACACATTGGGTATGTGTGGTGTTTATTGTTGCAGTCATGTAGCATGCCATGCCATGGCTGACACCGATATATCTGCAGTATGTCCCACACTCACCATAACCACTGTACACTGGCCATGTCGAGCACTGGGATTCCTTCAAGTCAACATGCACCACTCATCCCGTGTGTGTACATAGCATGCATGTGCTACACCTGTGCCCACTATTATCTGCTATGGACACAGACACTGTACCCAGACATGGAAATCTATGTGTCACACAGATAACACATGCAGCCATGGCATGTATACCTGTGAGTGATGGTGCACAGGGCATTGCAGAGCTGATAATACTTGCACAGCAATGTTGTGTCCAGGTACACATTGTGTTCCAGGGTGTAGCCAATCACTGAACAACTACACAGTTGCATCAAAGCCATGTACACTGTCATGAAATAGGGGCATCTACACTTTCACTGCATGGTCTTGTGCAACACATATTCTGCAGGCTGACACGTGTGTGGTGACTGTTTGCCTTGTGATACTGACACCCACCTTCACCCACTATAGAGTATGTGTTGGATTGCTGGTGTGTGTGTGTGTGTGTGTGTGTGTGTGTGTGTGTGTGTGTGTGTGTGTGTGTGTGCTGTAGTGAGGAGTGTATATGTGTGCATGTGTGCATGTGTGCATGTGTTCATGTGTGCATGTGTGCATGTGTGCATGCATCATGTGCAGACTGTAAAGTGTGTTTCCTGTCTTCCTCTCACAGGTGCTGAGTTAGGGGTGGCCAAAAGCAGCAGGAAACCTGAAGCCACTGCCATGAATAGTGGTGATGATGAGACATGTATTCTGGCACAGGAAGGTTTGACAGGGTCTGTCATTGGTCCGCCAATCAACAGTACACAGCGTTCAACCCCATCTATGCACACACTCATACTGTCAATACATCCATCATCACCAATGGCCATAGGTGAGGGACAGCATACAGGTGGCATTGACCAGGAGAGTGTGGTACCCATGGCACTTGCATCCCCTCACAGCAGCCATAGCCAGATTCCTTGAATGGTACCACATAAGTGGAGGTCCAGGGGTTCTCGGGGGAGCACTACTGATCGTATTGCCCCTGGCAGAAGTGCCCTCACAAGTCTTACAATGTCCAGTATGTTCTGGACTGTAATGCAGGCTCAGGCACGTATGGAATGGTACACCAGACAGGAACTTAGGGTGCAGAGGGCCCAATACACCGCTATCAATGAATGCATCTGTGACCTTGCCGGTGCCATCCGGAATTACACCGAGGTCATTGATAGACATTGGTGGGAGACAGTAGATGCCCTCCACAATATGTCTTCCATGAGCCAGGACCGTGCGGGACAGTTGCGACATCGACGCGGATGCATGCCAGCAACAGCAACAGCTGGCAGTGGTCATGGATGACCCACAGTTCACAGCCACTCCTGTAGTGGCAGTACCAGCCCCAGCCATGCTGGGGCTGGCCTGTCCATTGGCCGTCCCAGTAGACCACGAGCACGTGGCTCTGGCCAGTCCCAGCAGGGACATGGGTCCAGTTGTCATACCTCTGCCACTGATGACAGTACACAGTTGAGGTTGGTACCCGATACTGTCCGTAGCACCCCTGCCAGGCACAGGTACTGTGTCCATGGCCAGAGACAGTGATCTGTACAGCCTAGCACGTACAGTCTGTGGCTGTCCCACAAACTACCATATATGGCAGCCACATGGTGGAGCTGTGTGCATGCAGACACACCCACATTAACCAAACAACTAGGGCTCTCACATACACACACGCATTACATCAACGTTGGCCCATGCTGTACTGTTGTCCCTCACACTCACACACACACACACACACACACACACACACACACACACACACACACACAGACATGCCGATTGGATGGGTCAATGTCAGGCTCTGGCAAACAACAACACACCCTGTGCATATGATGATACCTGTGTCGCCTCCTGTCATCTGTAACATTGATGCAGGAACAGGCTAATATAGTGCTGATGCACAGGGTGACATTATAGCAGTGTAGCAATATTAGCAAGTTGTCAACAGGAAAGTGTAATGACATCCTTGTAGGTATGTCTGAGCAGGCGTTATGCATCAAAGCTCTGATTGTCAATGTAGCATTGTTTACACCACTGTTAGGTCTGAGTATGTATTGTCCACCCATGAGCCACTTGGCTGAAGTGTAATGTGTTGCCAGCATGTGTTAGTGAGTGGACAGTATGTGTGTGATGTATGCAGTACAGATTAGCAAGTGTACATCTGTGAACATGGTGGGTGTGCACTGTCTGCATGTACGTGCATGGTGGACACATGGGATGTGTGGCATACCCTGTTGTACACATTGTTAACATCTCATAGTATCTTTCAATGGCCAGTATGCATTCTACTACAGTTATGTACTAACATGGGTCCACATGTTTGTATGACATGGGTTGACACTATGCTGTGGGTGATACTGTTAATATCTGTCAATGGTTTGCGGTCTGGTAGTATACACAACCTCAACAGCATGACTATAAGCAATCATTGGATGATGTCCTGACAAATGACACACAGTTGTAGGGAACTCAGTAACAGTTGGATCCTTCTGGTACTATACTCTAACACTAACCGGTGATATTGACCACCACCCATTCCTGGGACCACACCTGTTTGGCATATAGCCCCCTTAGGTACATGCAAACACACTAGGGATGTGTCCATCCACATCTGGAAATGCATGCATTGGCCTACAATGCATTCCCTGGATGGGACGCATATCCTACACAAGGGTATCATACAGACAGATACCTGTTATCTGATACATGCTGTATAGCAGTAAGCCAGCTATGGCATAGTCATCCACATTTACTATACATACTATCCCGTCAGTACCACATCGATGGTAGACCTCAACATGTATGTTGGGTACCAATGTGTACATACAGCCTCGTGTTATGTCATGTGTCCCTTGGTATCCACATATCCATAGGTATTGTGGAGTCCCTCAGTGTATCACATAAGACATTTGAGGCCTGAATGCATATCCACAAGGCAGTTGTACACCTATACAGACTGCCCATTATTGCCAGTCGTTGTTGTGTATGAACATGTCTGACATATACCCCAGGAATATACCCTCACTCACACTACTCTTTAGTAACTGTCATGGGTGTGTGTGGCACAGATGGCCTTGGCCACAGATTACAAGAGTGGATGGCCTTGTTACATACATACATATGTGACCTACGATCTGAGAAGCAGCGGCACAACCTGTCAATGGAAACAGATGTATTCATGTAGTATGCAGGCTTCACACCTATGTACTGATTGAGGGGACATGTACACATATATATTTGCCACACAGATACCTGATGTGTGCAATGCACTTACTGTTTTAATCATAATATGTCCTACCATAGTAAAACCAAAACCCACACCACATTGACCAACAGTGACACACACACTGTCAGTGTTTGTAGGATTCAAACCCCTACCTAGCTATGTTATGATACTAGAGAGAGATGCATTAACACGGCGCACTATTTGCTTTACTGATTGGTTTCCCTTCTCCTGCTGTATTTGTAGGATGGTGACATCATCAGACTTTCCAAAGAGGAATGTACCTCTTTTAGTGAGTTTTCCCAGTCTCCAAAAAGGGCAGTCCTCTCAAAGGAAACAGCACACATACACACACCCCCTCCTCATACACACACACACACACACAGTCAGCGTTTGCAGGATTCAAACCCTACCTAACTATGTTATGATACTAGAGAGAGATGCATTAACACGGTGCGCTCTTTGCTTTACTGGCTAGTTTCCCTTCTCCTGCTGTATTTATTGGATGTTTAAATCATCAGACTGGACATAGTGATGTGTGTACACTTTGTTTTATGCCATTCCAGGAATGGTCCATGTGGGTCAGCAGGTGTCAACAGCTTGAACAGGACCTCATAATCCTTACCTTGTGTGATCTATCTGTGGACACATTGACATTCCTTCATATGTCAACACATATTTATGCACAGCTTGTTGGTTTTGTGGATACTACATGTGTCTGGGATGTTGATAAAGGGCTATTCAAAGTCTATGTGAGACATGTGTAGCTGTGTTCAGTGATGTATGTCCTGGGTGGCTGCTTTGCAACCAGTCTAGCATGTTTTGGAACCATGATCTGCACATGAACATACCACAGTTTGGTAGGGTTGTGTGTATGTCAGCTTCCAATAGCTCTGTTTATGACTTCAACCATGATGGACTCCATGACCTTGCAGATCAGACTTCATAGGTGTACTGGACTGTACTTCCCATGGTGTGTTGTGCACCAACACTTGTGGGGAGTGCCATATGTTGCTGCAACACATTCAATGGTTCCACATCCTGTGTAGGGGGTGAGGCTCAGCTGACTGTTCAGATGCAGGATCTGTTTGTTCTGTAGTTTATGCATGACACATATTGGGAATCAATGTATTCCACTTGCTGCCATGCTTTTGGCATTGGGGGTAGCTGCTCTTCTATTCTACATGTGATATCTCCTGGTATGATGATATGGACTATCATCAGTGGGAGGTGGGTATGTATATATGGGCCTGTCTGTCAGGATGTCGGCATTGTCAGTCAGGTACAGTTGGCCCTGACTCAGGACATATATGGGTGTACGTTGCTATTTATGACATAGCTGAAGGAGGTGTCATGATTCAGTCTGGACTCCTTCTCAGCTACTCTTTACAAAACACCAACGAACCTGAGCACTAATCCCTGTTATACTCTTTTATACACTTAACACCCTACTGATCCTTTGTGATCAGGCTACAGAGTATGTCATCATAATATCCTGGCATGTCCAGGGGTTGGTTTCGTGTGTACTCTCCAGTCCAGCTGGTGAATATTGTGATGTTGACACAATGTCACATCTGCCTTATGTACACAAACAACCCTCTCCTCCTCCCGACAAACTCAGATATATGTGTAAGATGCACCTATATAGACATACAGGGTGCTGAACTCTCTTGACCCATGAATGGCACAGTCTATCAGGTGGTGAAGGTAACCACACACACCACATATCAGTCTCACATATCCTCTAGCGACAGCACTCATATCACATTATCACACATAGACATACTCAGATGCTGTAAATGAACTCTGCCTAAGCAGCAGAGACCTCCAAAGCAGACACACACACAACTGCTACCCCACTACAATACCCACATATCACATAGTTCACAATGTCAGTGTGCCACACAATCACTGCCCTTCGGGCTAAACAACACACCTAATACACTTGTAGTAGGCAACACTTATTGTCAGACACACTGACATACCACTCACCAGCCCAAACAAGAAAATAGTCACTTTGGGCTGTCTGTCGGGTGGCAGGATCTGCCACATAACACATGCAGTCAGGTCACTCCAAAGCAAGTACAGGACTGGCACCATCATTGTCCATGCTGGTGCGTAAAACCTCAGATGTTACTCCCTGGACCACATGACATGATACATGGAGGAACACTCTCATCATGTAGCCCAGGTCAGTATGACCCTGACCTTGTCTAGCATCTTACACCCACCAATTATGATGTCACAGTATACAGACAAACATATCACGTTTAACAGTTGGCTAACAAATTGGTGTCATTCATAGGGGATACAGTGTCTGTCAGCCTGTGGTGACATGCTCGACATGCCACATAGCTTCACTATGGACCGCTTGCACCTGTCACCCTTGGACTTTCGAATGCTGGCTAAGGCTCTTGCTACCACCATAGTGCCTTTTTTAAGCAGGGCTCACAAGACAAACCCACCTCCATAGACATTACAGGTTAAATGAAACTAAGGGTAATGCTGCTCAACACCAGATGTGTTACCCTCATATTGCAGCCACTCAGGACTCTCCTCAGTATGGTGGATAGCGATATCTGTGCACTAACAGATGCCTGGTTCAGGCTCACTTATGCACACCAGCACTACCAGGTTATGTTTCATACCATGCTTTCTGACGACAAGACTTGGAACAGACAACACAACTAGGGGGAGTATCCATATACATCACAGATACACACACCTCCGGGTTAGTAGCACTGCACAAAGCATCACAGACCATACATATACAACTACAATTGTGCAAAACTGCCTTTCAGTTTGTTGCCTGCTACAGACCATCCTCCCAAACTCAAGAACCACACTCGGCTTTAATGGGAACTATGGAGAATATGAAGGTCTCCACAAACACCATTATATTGGGTGACTTCAAATAAACAAATATTGACTGGGGATACTACTCAAGCCCCAACACCCTCGCCCAACAGTTGCTACAATTTGTAGACTCATATGCTATGGCACAACCAGTCACCACAGCCACAAGGGGGAATACATATTGGACCTGATCATCACAAACATGTGGACTCTATGTTCCACACCAGCGATATACTCATCATTGGTAAGGTCAGAACATACATGTATCTCACTGGACATACATATACGCTCCACACATCCATCCTGGGTAATCTTTGTGAACATCTCATGAGCCAACGTCTCACTTCACCAAAGCAAGGTGGTATCCTTCAGAGACCCTGAGACAGTGGCAAATACAGCTCAGACTGCTGAATCCTTTACATACACATTCTATGGACACCTAGTGGACTGCATGGATTGTGCTATCCCAAATAACAACAGAACTCACTCCTCCACTGGCAGGGGACCTGTCTGGTAGACTGCAGCCATTAATAAGCTGTACAACGTCAGGAGGAAGCTACTACATGATAGAGCACAATCCCACATGGGGAAGGCATCTGTGATCTGTACTAGCAGACAGCTACGATCACTCATGAACTTTTCTGAGGGCCGCTTCTACCGGACAATTGCACCAGACATGTAGGACTGTCACACGGCCTTCTTCAGTTATGTCAGGAACCTAGGTGGACACTCACTGATATGCTGTGAGTTACTGCATACTGACTAAACTTACCCTGAACCCACTGGCATTGCCAACATCCTGGCAGACAGGTTCAGTGCAGATGTCTCCCCCATCCCCCCTAAGGAGCAACTATCCATCCCAACAGAGTGTAACCTCCCTGACATCACACAGTAACAGGTGAGTGCTGCCCTCCCCAAAGCGTACATCACAGCATCAATGGGACCAGACGGTGTCCCGGCCTGCATCTTACATGAGCTTCATGACAGAAGTAACTCTCACATTACATCACTGTTCAGTATCGGAGTTACTACAGGATATGTACCCAAGGAATGGCATACAGCGACAGTGGTCCCACTCCACAGAGTTGGTGCCACAACGGACCACAGACAATATTGCCCTATAAGCCTAACTAGCCTGTTCTGTAAAGCTATGGAGCGTATTGTCATGGGACTCATACACATAGACATCGGGAACCTACAGACACTGTGTCCTACATATTTCAGCGTTGTTGTGGGAAGATCTTGCCTCTTGAACCTGTTTGTATTCTTTAAACGGTTAACAGGTCCATCTACATAGAGACGGCTGTCCACACAGCCTACCTGAACCTTGCAAAACCCTTCAACACAATAACCCACTGGGCCATTATGCATAGGCTCACCAGCATCAATATGGACACATATCTCACACGATGGATTGCTACCTGGATCAGGGATAGCACCCACATGGTCAAAATTGCAGGTGCCATGTCTGACTATACACCAGTTACACGTGGCATCCCACACAGCTTGGTCCTGGGACCTCTCTTGTTCAGTATATATTTGTCTGACGTACAGGCTACCACAGGGGGAATATGGCTGACCATGTTCGCACTTGACTGCAAACTGGGTGCCAAAATCAACTCTCCAGCTGCCACATGCATACTCAAACAGGGTCTCACAGAGATGGATGACTGGTGCCTGAGCCATGGCCTACAGCTAAATGCCATTAGTTGCATAGTCATCCCCTTTGAGAATAACAACATGCCCACACATTACCACATAGGTAGTACTCCATTACATACAGTGGGAGTTGTTAGGGGTTTGGGGACATGACTTGTTCGTACTGTCACCTTTGACAATCATGTTGCCAAAGTGGTTGGACAGACCTTCTATACAGGCCACATTATCCCATATGGTTTCACATCTAGATCGAGTGAGGTCATTGAGCCCCTATATGCATCACAACCATGCTTGGTTACAGTGCCACATTTGGGGTGTACCTTACCTGACACCTGCAGCAACTGTACTGGCCACAGAAGTTCCTCACCAAGCAGATCTAGGGACTCACATGGATGCCCTGCACAGTTCAGATGCAGTAACTCCAGCTCTACTCAGTCGCTTACCACCTACTCTGATATGATGTGTGCCTGCTGTTTACAGATATACCCAACCCAGATTTACTGGACATGCTCCACCTCAGGATATCCGACTCCTTTGGAGCTACACACTCCAGGGACATATACCTCAGCACAGATTTTAATAGGACATGCTGGAGGGGCAGATTCTTATCCCAGAGGCTCCACTCACTCCGGATTGTAATGCCAGTTTCACATAGGCAGAGCCACCCACTGACCACCTACAGGAGACATCTTGACAACTGTATGGGTGATCGTATGTTTAGCCATGGGATATCTTCTGTGTCCCTGCTAGACAGAGGCACACTAGCCTAAATGTACATGGGCTATCTTGGGTGACCTGCTATTCACACGCACAGTGTAGTAATCCGACAGGGTTGTGAATGCCAAACACACTCTGGCAAGGCTTGTACATGCCCTAAGGCATATAGCCTAGTATCGACCTCTGAACCTATACTAATGTTCAGGATGCACAATGTTTATTGCTGATATTGTTTGCAGGTCTTTATCGTCTTTGCTTTACCAGTTTCTATGAACAACTTAGGTATCTGCAGAACATATTTGACTATGACAGGGTTCCACTATATTATATATGTGTCTGTTGTCATATAACTGTGTGCACAGGGTGGATTGCTGGATAGTGAGAGGTTCCTGGGTTAACACATGCAACTGCCAGATATGTGTGCCCCACTGCTGTACTCAGACATGGCCTAAGTGTGTGAGCATGCCCAGTTCAGTTTTTCCGTGTTTTGTTACCTGACATTTGTCTCATTTATTCAACTGTGTGAGCATGCCCAGTGTGACCTTTCAGTATGTTGCTATCTGAGATCCACTACATTTGTTGATGTGTGTGAACATGGCCAATATTAACATTTATACTGTGTGTGTTGGAAGTCAAGTTCTGTTCTTACTGCAGGACTCACCTTTGTGTCATACCTCGACAGGGATTATGCTGTGCCTGCAAGGTTTCCATGAGATACTTTGCATCGACTTATCAATATTCCTTCATACAGGCTGACCACTGCAATACTGTCATGGTTTAGTAGTTTAATACTTTAACTATAGTGCACAGTATCCTGGGTTCGAGGCCCATCACTGTTTTATATTTTCATACTGAGCAGACCAGACTGCTTAAGGGCCAGTTAAGCAAATATGAGCATGTTGGCTTTTGTTCAGCTATGCCCTACTTAGACCAGGCTTGTCCGACATTGCTCAATATTCATCAACATTGCTGTATGTTGCCCAATATTACTCAACATTGACCACAGTTGTGCTAGTTGGTGTGTGCGATTTTGTTTGCATATACTATATGGTGGTAAATGCTGTTTAGCACTGCTTTATATTGCTTAACACATGGCAATCAGGCCTCAGGTGGTGCTGCAGGCCTGCCTATGTCGGATGCACATACTACACTCCCTGTACATGTTTGAAAGCAGGTAGTGTCAACTTAGGCATCCCTTTTACTATATGTGCAAGTAAGAGAGAGGTATCATTTCCAGAGTTCCTACTGAGCCAGTGTATGCGCTATGCGTTGCCTCTTTGCCAAGGCCAAAGCATACTGGGCATGCCTCCTTCTGCCTACTGGGGCAGGCTCAGGTTGTTCCTCCTCCGAGTCACGCTCTGCCCGTGATGGCCTTGGCAATGGTGGGGGGGCTGTTTGGTCAAGGCCTATGCTGGTCCTGCTGCAGCTGTTTTCACAGGATCATATTATGTAGCATAGCACATACCATGACAATTTGGGTACATGTAATTGGTGAGTACTGCATGGCTCCACCAGATGTGTCCAGGCACCGGAACCGTGACTTGAGCAGCCCAGACACACACTCAATTACATTACGTGTTTGTGCGTGTGCGTCATTATGGCATTCCTGTTCAGGTATATGTGCATTTCTGATGGGTGACATCAGCCACGGCTCCAGTGCCTAGCCATGCATCCCCCACTAGGTGACCATGTGGGATGTCCCCATTGGTAAATGTGTGGTACAGCTGCGTCAGATGCCAGATATGGGAATCATGGTAGCTTCCAGGGCAGCCAGCACACACATTCAGTATTATGCCCTGGGCATCACACATGACCTGGCAGTTGATGGAGGGGAAGCCCTTGCAGTTGAAGTAGACCCTATCCCGCTCACCGGCTGGTGCTTTGATGTGTATGTGCGTGCAGTCTATTGCACCCACTACCTCAGGGTATTCCGCTATTTGCTGGAAGAGATGCATATTGTTGGCCAATACCTCATGGGAATTGGGGAAATATACATGATCACCGACATGTGCTGACATAGCATCCAGGAACTGGTGCAGTACCCTGGATGCTGATGCCTGTGATATCCCATCATATCACAGGTTGGTCTCTGGAAGGTACCTGTTGCTAATATTCTTAGGCCAACACATACCTTGGTTTCCACTGGGATGGGTTCCTCTATGTTGGTTCTGTGTGTGAGGCGTGGCCTGCACAGCTCAACAATTTGCTGCAGGAGGTCTCTGTCCACTCTATAGCGCTCCACTATCTCCAGCTCATGCAGCCCCGGGTAGGTTACCCTGGGCCTGTACACTCTTTTCCGTCTCCTCACTGTGGGTTGTCCAGCAGCATTTCCATTGTCACCACCCTCAGCATGTTGCATATGTCACCTTATAACAGCAATGGCAGCCCCTAATATTTCTTTGTCTCAGTAAAGCTTTTTCAGTTTTCACTTCTATTAGCTTACTGCAGTGTCTGTTGTGAGAAACATAACGGACTGTTGTTTGCAGAGTTTTAAGTGCTAGGCTGGGCTGGGCTAGTGTACTGCCTGTGTAATTGCCTGATTCTGATTGTTTTCACATGCTAGCTCTGCTAGTACTCCCTGGTAACTTCCTACTATTTGTTGTGCTTCCTTTTTCCTTTCTGTTTCCTCGGGGGGGCAGCGCCGCGCACACAAGCATAAACACGCTCACAGCAGCTCACACGCGCACACACATGCTTACACTGACTAAAACTTGCTTATTCAGGTTAAAACGCATGCACACCAGTGCAAACGCGCTTACAACTCTTTAAACAGCCTTATACATGCTTACTCCGGCTTAAACACGCGCACTCACACTTACACATGCGCACTCTGTCTTACTCGGGTTTACAGGTGCGCACACACATGCATACCCACTCAGCAAGAAACTTTGGTGTTATCCACGGCATACACCTTCCATTTCTTGCCTTTACCTAGCCTACCTGTTGACACATCTCTTTCCATGATGTGTAAATGACAGCTGACACATGCCACTCTGCTCCAATGAGCTTCAGTTCTTTCATACATACCCCACTCGTGATGTCACCTATCTTCTACTCTGTTACTCCCCTTATCTTACTCCTACACTCCACTGACTGTGCTCATTTGCTATGTAAACTTGCGATTCACTATCCTAACCCTCCTTTGCATAGGATTGCCTACTAATGCTTGGTTACATCTCTTAGACTGAGCTTCCCCCCTTAGCAACCTCTACTCGGTGGCCATGTTGTCTTCAGCCTGCCATTCCCTTGCATTGTACATTAACAATTTAAATAAGATCCACATTTGTGGGTTTTAATTTTTAGTTTTTTGTTTTTTAGAGCACAGCACATTTGCGCGGTGCTGTGATATGCTTAAACATCGGAAATCGGAGAAAAAAAAAAATTTTTTTTCATATTGCATTGGGAAACATTGCCAATGACCGTATATTTGGCCATTGGCATGCTTCCTGCACTGGATGCAACCTTTATTTGGAGCTGCGGCTCTGTTTTGCTATTTGCAAAATAGTACTCAGTTGTCAACTGAGTACATTTCTGCAAATAACACTGCTCTTACTCAGACAGGTTTGGGTTTCCTGAATCGCAAATCTACCTCATTTGCATGCCTTTCACCTGCAGTTGAGGTCATTTGCATATCCCAGCACTGTCCGTGTAAGAGCCATTTTAGGAGCTCTCTTGCACGCCCCTGCAGGCTGTTCCTGGATCGCTCGTCGGACATGATGGCTGCATGGAGTCTTACTCTACTCTTAGACTCTGTGCAAGCCATCGTGAATCCGGCCCTTTAAATGCACAGAAATGGCTATCACACTTAATTGTGTAGCTTACAACAGTTAGACAGGTAATTTAAACACAGAAACAACTTTGTTAAAGTGCAGGCAGTAAAATAAGTGCAATATGTAGCTGAAACAAGCTTTTTAAATCACAGAAACTCTAGAAAATTGGCATTTTAGGCAGAATTAGCTAAAGACAGCAAGAAAATGCAGAAAAATGATACTTAATCACTCCAAAGTCTCTCTTTTGTCTCTCTGCTGCTGTAGAACTCTGCAGGGCACCAGCAGGTATAAGCAGGTCAAGCACATTTTACTTAACCTGTGTAGAATTTCCGGACTATATTTAACGAAATGTTGAAAGAATGTACTTGGAAAGGGAAGAGTTAAATGGCATAAGTTGATTCTCCCCACAGAAAAAAAGAGGTTTAGAATTACCTAATTTGAAAGGAGACTTTAGAGTTATGCAGTTAAGAATAAAATATATCTATACCTATATCTATGCCTCTATCTGTATCTATGTCTATATCTATATCTATATAGATAGGTATGATACAAGCAGAATGCAAAGTGAAAGGTATGATGATAATGAAATGGGGGGGTTCAGAAGTAAGATGCGAGCAGGATGTTGGATATGGGTCTTAAGGAGAATAACAACAACCATACAGCATTAGTATGTTAGCATAGCTAGGGCAGGGTGAAGGGATTAATTGCCATGGGTGGAAAGTGTTAGGGAATACAAACAGTCGTCCATGACATATGCTGATCATTCTTTTCTGCAATACCATTTTTAAAAGCTGATATTGCATTTGAGCTCAAATCTGAGCATTGTAGTACTATGGATGTGGTCTAAACTGTAGCAACTGTTTGTTACATTATAGTAAGCAGTTTGTCACAGTTTAAAAGTAATGTTTTATTTTTTTTAACTGAAAAGTGAGTACCTCTATGCAGGATAGTTTGCTACAGTTCACAAGAAAACAGCTTTGTTTCTTGTTTTTTTTTTTTACTAATAAATCCTAAGCATTGTAGTACTCTGCACTGTGAATAAACAGTAACAACTGATTTGAGGGGTTCACCTATTGGGTACTGTCTGGAGGAAACCAGACAACTGGCACCCTACAGTTTTGCAAAAATCTTTTTTTTTTTTTTTGGCTCTTCAAGTGAAGGCTGCTAGTGGTAGCAGCACAGGGGGCTGGTTGAGCCAGGTATGCTTCCGCCATACAAAATATTACATTCATAAAGTAGCATGAAGTATTCAAAGATATAGTGAATATGCTGGCTGACATAGCCAGCCCAAAATTTACCCTCCACTCCCCCTGCTTCCCCCCATGAAATACCTAATAGCATGTCCCCTAAGACAACATGGGAATGGAGAAGGGAGTTTTTACTAATAGCAATGACTGCAAATTGAGGTATAGAAAATAGGCTAAAGGGGGCAACAATTTTCAGCAGAAAATTAGTGAGGGAATCAAGATATTGGGGGCCAATAACTAGAGATGTGAGGGAAAAGTAACACAGTGGCCAAGCAGAAATTTGGACTGCAGGTTAAAGACTGTTTTCCTTACAAGTGATTGTTAATAGAGTCAACAAAAAATGTCAATGGGCATGGTAAGTTAAAGATCTGCTCTGGTAGTATTCTTAATTCAGCCTAGAGCAGAAGCTGATTTAAAAAAGGATAATTAGTAGGCAATATTAAATATTGTATAACTATAAAAATTAATTAGAGGGGGTAAAACGACTGAGAAGAGAAAATGGAAAGGCAATATGCAAAGGAACAATGGGAGAGCATCAGCATGTCTCCAAAAGTAGGCAAAAAAGTCCAGAAAGTTTAGGATCGTTGCTTGGAAGTACTTACATATGGAGTTTTATATCCAAGCAGACTTCATAGAATTTTTCCACATGTGGATAGCAAATGTTGGAGATGGGATCGGAAACTTACATCTAATAGGGAACATGTTTTTCAGGAATGCAAGATTTCAGATTTTAAAAATTCCCTACTGGGTACTTTGTTCAAGTGTTTAATGCTAAAGGTTGCCAAAATGATTACTAGAAAAATGGAATAAAAATGTTAAATCAACTGTTACTGAAGTACTGAATGGTGTAAAGTAGATAAAAAAATGGAGGTGCGATCTTTAGCGGAGGGAAGGAACGACATAAGCTCTGAAGATAAAGGGAAGGAGCAACATAAGTTCCAAGCAAAAAAGGAATTCAGATATTATAAAGGTATTCCTGCATGACACTATAAATGTCAACAAAAAAACTCTACTCCTTACTGGACATCCTTAACCTGGAGTGCATTGATATATACATTGTCACAGAGACCTGTTTGAAAATCATTGTGGGAACTTCATCAATGCAAGGTTGCGATGCCTGCCACACATTCAGACCCTCCACAATAGATGAATGCACCAAAGGTGGTGATGTCTCAACATTTCACCTCCAGACTTGTTAGACAGGTTAGCAACCTGGGACTTCTCCATGTGCAACTTAACATTAGCAAAACCACTCATGATGTCATGGCCAACTATAGGACTCCCTCTATGTCCCCCATGGCCCACACTTCTACCTGACAATTATGTGGTCTCTATGCAGTCAGACAAATTCTATTCAACTAGGGGAATTTAACCCCTTCCCCATCAACTGGGAGACGTATACATCATCTAACATGCATGTCCAGAGACTTCTGGACTTCATAAATACAAACTTGCTGGACCAGTTAGTCTGTACCTGGAAATAGGGGTGACAAAATCCTGGACTTGGTCCTCACCAATATGGGACAGCTTTGTTCCACACCAGCTGTAACCTTCTCCCTAGACAAATCAGATCATAAATCAGTCACATTCACCATAAGACTGAAGCTGGATGCCTCCTTGAATAAATCTGTTTTCAGGGATTATGTTAAAGCTAATCTAATAAAACTGAGTCATGACCTCCCCTTCCTACCCGATGACAAGTTTTCACATACAGAATCCTTTTTTGTTAACAGAAAATAGATGCATCTGTCTCCCACCAAAGTAAAAACAATGCCAAATTTCAATATAAACCCTATGTAGGACCCAAATATAAATAGGCTCTACAATAAAAGAAAAAAGCTCATTGCATGTAGAACAAATGTAACTCTCTAGTTATCAATAACAGTTTTGCTAAACTTAACAAGGAACTCCAGTACTTGATCAAATTAACCAAAGCTGGATGTGAGGTAAAAATAACCACCTAGGTTAAAGGCAAGCACAAAGCCTTCTTTAACTCTATTTGGAACCTCAGCAATAATGCTGAGAGCTAACAGCAAATGATATCACATACTGAAACACAGAGTACATAGCCAATCTACTGTCAAGCACATTTACATTTAACTTCACCTCATCTTTGCCGTTATATTCTGAGACCACACACCTATACCATACCCCCCTAAAATCACCCAATAACAAGCCCTTGGACCACTATTCAAGGCCAGAAATGCTGCTTGTATGGGGCTATATGATGTATTAGGATACCTTCAGTCCAGCTTGAAACAGGACCCATGAAATCCCTTACAGAAGCTATTTAATATCACCATCCAGACAGGCTTTGTGACCAATGAATGGAGGACATCAGCAGTCATCCTTCTGTACAAACTTGGAGCATCATTGGGACCAGGTAATTATAGACCGATACATCTGAACAGCTTCATCTATGAGACAGTGGACAGGATCATTATGGAATTAATAAAGATGGGCACAGGCAAACTACAAACTCTTTATCCTAGCAAGTTAAGTTTTGAAGGGTGGATCCAGTATACGTAATCTAGTTGACTTCTTCAAGAAAGTTGCTGAAACAATGGATGATGGAAAACTGGTACACGTACTACATATCAAGACCTCACAAGGTTGTTTTTGATCATCTCACTTTCAGGTATAGCGGTAACTCACCCATCTTAATGTAAGTCCCCATGTAACTTGTTGAACAGCAAACTGTTTCACTAATATAATCTAAGAAGTTAGGTTGTGCAGTCCTACTTCCACCAAAAGACAGTCACTAGAGGTTATACCAAGGTTCAGGCCTAGGCCACTACTCTTTCACATTTACTTCTCAGTTGTCAAAGCTAATGTAAAGGGTCTACAGCTGCCCAAGACTGATGATTGCTGTAAACTTGGTACATTCATATACTCTCCAGAAGACACCTATATCATCCAAGAATACCTATCCCAAAAATACCTGTTGTCAAAACCATGGCCTAAAACTAAAAGCAAAAAAGTATAACAGTATCCTTCAGCAAGCATGATGTTCCCTGTAAATATCACATCAACACCACACCCCTGAAAATTGATCCAGTAGTTAGGAGCATGTGAACCTATGTAAAAAATGAACTGTCCATTGATCA
Source organism: Protopterus annectens (assembly GCF_019279795.1). Taxonomy (NCBI): domain Eukaryota; kingdom Metazoa; phylum Chordata; order Ceratodontiformes; family Protopteridae; genus Protopterus; species Protopterus annectens. Next base: position 1,034,192,336 of record NC_056729.1, read on the forward strand.
CCATGTATCCACTATTGTAAGAAAGCTCTTCTTCCCGGTGTGCATTATTAGTAATGTCATGCCATCCTAGTCTATGGACATTATCATTCCACTGTATTTGGCACTTACTAGTCTTATCATTAAATATAATGCCACCTTCAATATGTATATGTCCAAACACTTATTACAACTTGAATGATATATATTGCTTTTTGTCACCAAGAAAATCAAGGACCTAAATCATAAAAGCTCCATGGATCATCTTAAAGCCCTGTCCCTTTTCTTGTTATTTTACAGGCTACTGAAGTTCATTCTCAACCTCACTTATACAACTTTATCTGCTTCCCCCCTTTCAAACCTACTGCACATCCAGAAGTCCAAAGGTGGCATTAACACCTGCTCTTAATCTCTTCTGCACAATAAATAGAACATGCTGGAAGGTGTACAAGACATTGGTGTGACCAGTACTACTGTATGGTGCAGAAATGTGCAGTAAAGGCAGAGCAGATCTAGAGGTGATGGAAATGAAGTGCGTGAGAAGAGTGGTAGGATGCACAAAGTGGGACAGATGAAGAAATAAGGACGTAAGAGCAGAAGCCAAAGTAGGTCCAATTGTAGAAAAGATCAAAAAGAACAGATTACAGTGGTTTGGAGATGCAGAAGACAATCTGGTGAAGAAGATTTGGGACAGACAAGAAGAAGATAAGATGAAATGAGGATGTCCAGCAAAGAGAAGGATGGATTGTGTGAAAGAAGATCTGCGACAGTCAGGCATGAGTATTGAAGAAGGCAGAAGTGTGGCACTGAATTGAGAGATGGCAACAGTTAACACGATACCCTGACCCCATGTAGAAAAATGGGAAAAAGGGGGCTGTTGATGATGATGATGTTGGAAGGATATATACATCACATAGAATACAAGTAGTTCTCTGGAAACATTTTGCTCACCACATAAAGCAAAGTATGTCTATTATTCTGTCCAAGTGCAGTGTGGAAGAATGGATGGAAAAAACACAAAGTCACCCCTTGTTTAGCACCTTTGTCTCTCATGGATAGGATAACATGTAAATGCCTGGGCTCTGTGCTATTTATACTTAAACTATAAAGGCTCTGGGCTATTCATACTAATAATGCAAGGGCTTTAACCTTCTTTGGAACGGACAGCTAAGCTTCAAAATATTCTCATAAATCAATGATCTAGTAAGCATCTGTGAACCTACAAACATAAAAATAAATGGAATTTGTGGGAACAATATATGAAAAACAATTTTCAGACTGAGGAGAAAGGTATAAGAGAAGGCAGGAACTGAGCAACTTAAGTTATGAATAACTGTTAAAAATAAAGCATATATGTATAATGCATAAACAAATGAAAAATGTTTAGTATGGTTTGTTTTCCTTTCTATTAGTGCATGTGTAGCTTTGTCATTGTTTATAATATAATATGATATTTACGATTTTAATCAATGTAATAAAAAAAGAATAACAACAAGCTGATGGACCCAGAAGTACGGAGGCCATCTCACTTATCACCCACACTCCAACATACTTACAAAAAGACAAAACTAATAATGTAGTAAAAAAGTCTACAAGTATCTTTAAGCTGTTACTGCTCAATGTTCAGAGCCTAAACAAAAACCTTCTCACCCTTCAAGACCTCCTTACTCTGGAGAATGTAAACATCTGTGCCATGACAGAGACTTGGTTTAACACTGCAGAAATACTCCAGAAGTATAAGGCTATAATGTCTTTCACATATTTTGACCAACAACAGCACAGACTGGTGTCAAAGGTAGAGATGTTTGAATCTGTGTTAGCAACAAACATACCTCCAGGTTTTTTAAACTGGATGACTCCACAGAGTACATCCACATGCAAGTCACACAAGGTAAGATCACTTACCATATCATAGCTAGCTAAAGGCCACCATCTATGCTCCTAGAGTTTCATGACTCTTCCCTAAACCTACTAGAGGTGCAAACCATCCAACCAAACCCATGGTCATTCATGTGAAGCGGTATGATTTGCTGTAGTTGAGTGTTATCACCAACATAATGAAGAATGTCTCCCTTATGTACAGTGCTCTACTTAAAATGGGCTTGTGCTTACCTCTTCTACCCAGACTTACCTCTATGCCTATGTAAAATGCAAAAGGGAGGAGAATACTGTTGCTCATTTAAGCCATACAATGGTTATACAAAATCAGCCACCAGCACATTTTACCCAAACTATTTTATTGCTGTCTAAAAGGAATGCTATTTGATGGAATCGTGCAACTTGCAAAAGTTGACAAAAATGCACTCATTAATTCCATCCTTTGCATGCTTACTAGGAATTACCTAACCCTTAGACATTTTTTTTTAAGTCAGTCACATATATACCCCCTTCACTTAGCCCTGTTGGTAAGGGTGTATCAACCTTGTCATAAATGTCTATAGTCATACATCCAACACTTTGTCAATATTTTAACATTTTCTAGAGATGCAATGTCTGTCTGTGTCTAGGACATCTGTAGGTTTTCCTTCTTTCCACAATAGTACAAACATATTAGCTTACAGGATTCTGACATAACTTTTTCAATCAAAGTCTAATAGTAAAGCTTGAACATCTTTAAATTTCTCAAATTGTCAGGGCTTCCAAAAAGGACTGTACAAAAAGTATTTTTCAGATTTTTGTTTATAATTTGTATATGAACATTGATTTCTTGTGTTTTGTTCTTATTTTATTATGGTATTATTTCACATAAATTAATTTTTTCTTAGAGATTTAAACTTGTTTGGTAAGCACAAGAATGCAAACATTTCAGTTTTTTTAAACTAAAGGGATTGTTTTTAAATTTTGCATGGAGGTGCCTGGAGTAAAACAGATACCCTTATGATCCCCTTATATAAATCTGAGGAATTATTTGTTAGATGAAGGTCCCCTATTAATTTCCTAAACAGCTGCCACTTAGTGGTACAAATGGCACAATGTATTAGTTGTAAAGCTAGCTTTTTGATGGTAGAAACACCATTTATTGCTACTTCTTTCTTTTTTCCCTTCTGGTTCCTTTAAATGCATCTTTCTATCATGTTTTTTCTATGTGGCCTTTTCTTTTACTTTTTCCTTTTCAGCCTCAATGTCTGTCTAAGGGATTCTTCATTTTCAGTGTCTGCTTGTAGTCTTTCTGTTGCTTGACAACAATTGATAACAATTTATGGGAACAAGCATACCCTTCATGTTTAAACTCAAGTTTACGCTGTGGTTTATAACATTGTACATGTTCTAAAAAGGATAAAATCCTTGTCATGTATCTGTAAATTGGGAATGTGTATTCTTACCTTTAAATCATAGGTAGTTACTAGGCATGCAATCTAGGAGACTGTTTAACAGCCTAACCCAAATTTCTAACTGTCCCCAAACTTTGGCTGAAGTGACTTGCTCATGAACACCAATTAGACTCATGAACACCCATTAGGCTCATGAACACTCATTAGGCAATTAAAGCTCTGGGCCAAATAACTGCTCCCTCTGTCCATCAGAAATATGGATGTCAGACCAGGGGTGAATTTCCAATTTCCCATCCATTGGTCCAGGTTACACTTAAATAGGGTAAGGGAAGGGGTCTGCTCTGAAATCCATACCTGTCCCATTAACATGTCTTATTTAGATTGAAAGTGAAGTTAAAATCCTTGTATCTAGTAGTTTTTATGTTCTTCATTTTAGAAATATGCAAAGGGTCCATCAGGGTGATATCCAAGGATATCTTGCATTCCAGTTATAAATCATCTCTCAGCCATCAGTAAAAAACAGAGTATAGAGAGATAGGACTTTGAGGTGATCTGCATATGGCACTGTGTTTAATTTATGCATTTCAATGTGACCAGCTGAGTAATTAGTTACCTCACAGGCTCATTCAGGTGGCATTGGGAGGAAGATGCTAATTTGTGGGTACACATAAACATTATTACACAAGTTTTACTGGCATTTATATCAAGTTTTTTTTTTTTTTTTTTACAAAAAATATTGTCAATCCAGTATGGGGATACAGTCCAGATTTGTGGTATGACAACTGCCACCTGCTGTTGACAACCACCACCTAATCATGTAATGTTTGTAGTTTCATTTTCATAAACAATGGAAACAATAATAGTAATAATAATAATAATAATAATAATAATAATAATAATAATAATAATAATAATGAAATTATAATATCAATTTGCCAACCAATTTCCAAATGTAAAAATTTAATTTTCTTTCATCGCCATCAAGTACATATTTATTTATATATATATATTTTTTGATATCTAACAAATTATTTTTCAGCTTGTACAACTTGCAGTTAAACCACCCTTTCCTCTTGGTTATAAACATCACTTTCTTTATAATCATGTTGAGGAGAGCCTCAGATTTCAAAATCCATATATCTATTTATACATTGACATTGAAAAAGAAAGCTATCTTATGCAGTCTTGAAAAGCAGGATTAAATCTCTCTCACAATAGAAGCATGCCATTGCAAACATACTAATTTTCTTCAGTTTTCCTTCACAAAATGGATGCTTCTATACATTTAGCATCTTAAATTTGAACATAGCTCTCAACTTCTGTGCTAAAGAATCAGAGACAAAACCATGACTAACAGAAAGACAAAAGGATCAAAATACTCTAATTCACATAAAAATCAAAAGAATTTCATGTCCTGCATCTGCATGCATTTTTTTTGAACAATAAGAATTATACCTGAAAACTTCTTATATTACTGTAATGTTATGGAACGACCAATAAAAAGCTTTAAAAAAAGAATTAGGAAACTGTAATCATCATCATCCTCAATGTCCCCCCCTTCACATCTTCCACATGGAACTGAGGCACTGCATCAACTGTCACCATCATTCCTGACACAAAGCCACTCTCCCACTCCCCATTCATCACGTCCTACTGTCAGAGGCCCTCTGTCATATAATCCCAGTCCCCCGCAATGGGATATCCCCACCTCCTCCTGCTCCCCCCCCCTTGCATCTGTCCCAAGTCCTCCCCATCAAGCTGTTCACCACCACACATACATCTGAACCACTGCAGTCTGCCCTCATGTACCCATTGCATAATTGGAACCACTCTATCCCCTGCTACCAATAAGGGATGTCATCAGATAAAAATATATATTTGACAATTCAAAAGAAAAACAGTCAACAAACATTATTTATTTATTTATTCATTTATTTGACATTTGTTGACCGAGTTGGTCCATCTGGGCCGAGGCCCTTTTTCAGCAGAGACCCAGGGAGAAATGCTCTAGAGTTACCAAATATATACAAGCTCAAAGAATAAAAACATTTGCTAGTACACAAGAAAAATTCATAACAATGTAAAGTGAGTATACAATGACAATGCTGATTACAGATTATATACAATGTTGGCTAGGTATGCATATTAAGGTAGGTAGTCCAGGATAAAATGAATTTAATGTAAACAGAGAGGAAGCTAGTAAGGAGTGACTGGGTAGCAGTGAAGGAGAGATAAGAGTGTCACAGTAGTTGCTGACCTTTCTACTGGTGAGTAGATAGATATAGTAAAGGACAGTTAGGGATAGGAGTAGGGAAAGGGTTTAGTGGGGAAGAAGGGAGGGTGAGTTTGGAAGGAGGTAGTGTTAGGTACTAGTAGAAAAAAGGAAGTGAGAGATTGGGCTGGAGAGATGGGTTAGTCGGGAGGCTGAGAACAGAGGTAAAGTTTATTTAAGCTAAGGTGATTTCTCACAGTCTTTTTGAATAGAAGTTTGGATGTAGTGTTACTTATGTCCAGTGGGAGTTTATTCCAGTGTTTGGTGGGGTAATAGCTGCACAGGTTTTTGCCTATGTTGAGGTTGGGCTTGGTTATGGTCAGAAGGTGTTGGTCAGAGCTCTGGAGTGTCCTAGTTGGGGTGTAGGATGAGATGATGGGTGATATTGTGGGGCAGAATGTGGGCTGGTATAGAATGGAATGGATAATTTGGAGCTGGGAGAGAGTAAGGTTGTGATGGAGCTCTAACCATTTCAGTTTTTGTAGAGCAAGACAGTGGTGAGAGGAGCAAGGAAGTTCAGCGGCAAATTTTGCTACTTTGTTAAAGGTGGATTCAAGTTTGGTCATAAGAGAGGTCTGCTGGTTAGTGAGAATCTGAGAGACATAGAGAAGGGTTGGAAGAAAGTAGGCATGTGATAGAGCAATTTTTGCTTGAGGGGAGAGAAAGGTTTTGTTTCTGTAAAGAAGGTCGAGTTTTTGGTGGGTTTTCTTTATGTTGTTTAGTACATGCTGGTCAAATTTTAGCTGGTCATCAATGATGACCCCAAGTAGTTTAGTGTGATTATCCACCATAATGGGTGTGTTGCTGTGGGAGGAGATGGAGAAGTTTGGTTTAAGGTGGGTCATTGTTTTTGGAAGAAAGAGAAGGGGTTTGGTCTTTTTTTGGGTTTAGGATTAGATGGTTTTGGTTGAGTCAGGTGTCGACAGACAAGAAGGATTCCTGAGTTTTAGACTGGAGAATGGGAAGTGTGTCTGCAATAGTGATGACTGTGGAGTCATCAGCATATTGCATTAGGGATGAGTGTGAAATAGAGCTAGATAACTGATTGGTGAAAATGTTGAAAAGCAGTGGTCCTAGGATTGATCCTTGGGGAACTCCCATCAGTACTGGAAGTTCTGGGGAGATCACTAAATCCCATTTGATGGACTGGGAGTGGTTACTAAGATAACTGGAAAACCAGGAGATAGTGGCAGGGGATAGGTTTAGGTGGGAGAGTTTCTCTAAGAGTAATGGATGGTGGACAGTATCAAATGCTTTTGATAGGTCAAGAAAGAGACAAGATGCAAGTTTATTTTGTTCTCCAGCTTGAGCAATAATATTTATGAATGAGATGAGAGTTGTAGAAGTGCTATGGCCAAGGCAGAATCCGTGTTGGGTGGGGGTAATTAAGTTGTCTTGGTTGAGGTGCTAGAGAATTTGTTTGTGTACACATTTTTCCAGGATATTGGATAGGGGAGATAGTATTGCAATAGGCCTGTAGTTAGTTCAGTGGAGTTACCTCCCTTGTGGATAGGTATAGTTTAAAACTTCTTCCAGATGACTGAGACTGTAGCTTCAGTAATATATCTGTTTATGAGGATAGAGATGGGTAGGGCTATAGAGTTAGCAGCTAGTTGAAGAAAGAGAGGAAGGAGACCATCTATGGAGGGAGAGCAAGGTCTGAGCTTAAGGAGCAGTGATTTTATGTAAGAGGTAGATACAGTTTGTAGGTTGAAAGTACGTGAGGGGTTAGGGTGATTGGGGAGGAGGCAGGTGGAGTGTTGGGGTTGGAGTGGTTCATAAGTTTGCTAATGGACTCTATGAGGTAAGAGTTGAAGTTAGTAGCAGTTTGGAGAGGAGTAAGTATAGGGTTTGGGTGGGGGGTGGATGGGTTTCTCGGATGTAGGATATTGTTTATAGTATACCAGAATTTTTTGGGGTTATAGAGGTGTGTTTTTGGGGGTTAGTATACTAATTTTTTTTGTCATCTTTGTTTGATTTCTTTGCCTGGTTACAAAGCTGTCTGTATTGTTGTAAGTGAATGGGCAGTTTGGTTTTGATCCAGAGTTTCCATGTCTCCCTGTGCCATTATTGAAAGAGTGGAGGGAGTAAGCCAGGGAGACACAGTGGATTTAATCCTGATCTTGTGTAAGGGTGCCAGGGAGTTTAAAATGCTGAGGAATGTGTTGTTAAATCCCATGACTGCTTCCTCAAGAGGTAAATGTTTGAGAAAGGTCCAGTCAATAAGGGAGAGCTGATAGCTGAGTTTGTTTGGGTCAAAGAATTTTACCTTACAGAAGATTTTAAATATGTGGGGTTTGAGTGTGTGTTGGGTAAAGCGGAGGCCTTTGGTAGGAGAGTGGTCGTTAAGGGTATCAGGAAGGGTTTCAGGGAAGTGCTATCTGTGAGGATGGGATATAAGGATTCAATCAAGTATGGAGGAGTGGGTGGCGGAATTGGTGGTGTAGGTTGGAGTTGTGATTAATTGGAGGAAACCATGTAGGTTTATGGAGGTAGTGGGAGATATGGTTGTGAGTGTGGGACCAGTTGATATTGACATATCCCATAATGATAGTCTCATTGTGGAGGTCTGAGGTGAGAGTGGAAAGTAAATTTTCAAGTACAGTGAGGTTGTCACTGGGTGGGATGTAGAGAGCAGCTATGTATAGAGTGTTGTGGGGGTCTATTCTGCAGTTGGCCAGAAGAAGTTCAGCAGGGGAATTGGAGGGGGAGGGGGAAGGTACAGGAGTAAGTGGGAGGTTATCTCTGCACAGGATTGCAATACCACCTCCTTTTCTTTTTGTTCTGTCTAGTCATAGAATGTTATAACCAGGAGGGAGTATGTCCCTATCGGGGATGTGAGGTTTTAACCAAGTCTCACTAAGGGTTATTATATCTGGAGAGTGGTGTGAGATCCAAGAATAGAAATCAGTAATTTTATTTACTATGCTTCTCAGGTTGATAGATTAAAAGGATATGTGTTTTGGTAGGATATTATAGTTAGGGGTGGTGGCATGATTGAGGGCAGAAACTAAGGAAGCAGGTTGAGCTGGGCCAGGGTTGGGATGTATGTTTCCTGACAGCAAGAGAGAAAGGAGAGAAGGAATTTTGTGAGGTTTGTGAACAGGGAGACTGAGGCACTTGGGTTTTCCATTATTGTCAGTTGTTTTTCTTGAAGTGTCTTTTATGTATGGAGTTAAGGTTATGTAACCAGTGCAAGGCACTGAGTTTAGGAATGAGTGAGGTAATTGAGTGAAAGTGGGTGGACAAGTGGAAGTGGGTGGGTGGGTGAGAGAAAGGTTCAAGGGGGAAGGTGCAGGAGGTGAGGTTGTATAAAACTGTAAGAGTGGAGGTAGCTAGTAGTGTCAGAAGAAGGGAGTGGTATAGCATAGTGGATTGTAAATTAGGTGAGGGGTACTAGTGTAAGAATAGGGATGTATGACAAGGAGTAGTTGTTTAAGGTAGATGTTAGAGGCAAGATAGGGTGAGAAAGAGAGGGGTAGGGGATGAGGTACACTGAGTAGACAGTAACATGGCAGGAGGAGGGTGTAGTTGGAGGGGGATGGTGGTGAGGGGAATGGGAGGGGCAGGGATAGTTGGGTGGGGCTTGGGGGTGTGTGGTGAGAAAGGGTTTAGAATAAAGGAAATGATGTCGGGGTGGGTGTGAATGGAGGTAGGGTAGGGGAGTGGAGTGAGCCCACAGGGTGAACGGAGCGGGTTGAGCCAAGGAGATGGATGAGCAAGTCAGCAAGGAACAATCAGTGAGTAGAGTAGCAGTACAGGTCAGAAAAGTCTCAGGGTGAGGTACAGCTTTGCGAGGAGAGACTGAGGGGAAGGAGGGAGACTATAGGGCAAAAGAACAGAGTAGAACAGAGAATATCAGATAACTTACTTGTACTCAGCAATGTCTTAGTACAGAGTTGGGGAAGGGCAATAGAGCTGTATAGGACATACAATATTTAGTGTATTTTTAGATTCCAATGCAGTTTTTAAAGTAGATAAATATCACCATCTAGTGGGCAGATTAGGTTACTGCAGTGGAGAGGTATGGGCATCTAAGGGATAAATGATGGACTGGAGGGAACAGGATTAGTAGGCTCTGCAGTAGGTTGGTAGCATGCACATGTAGGATTACAATATTGTTATTGGGTGTGCAGAAAACTTTACAAATAGATGCATACACTTAGGTTTCTTTTGATTGTTAATTACAGCTTCAGGTTCTGGGGTCGAGTACAGCACTGGAAAATTAGGTGTTTGCTTTAGGTTGTTTCAACAGGCAGGAATCCAGGGTAATTCAAGGCAGGATACACCAGGGAAGATTTACTGGAAGAGAAGTGATACAAAACATTACTAGCACTGGGTGATTAAGAGCAGCTAGGTTGGAAATACAGCATGACTCTGTATAAGAGTGTACTATGCGGGTATGCAGGAGAGGGAGCTCTACTAAGAAATATTTGACAAAGAGCAACTACTGTGTAACTACTACACAGACAGAAGAGGCACATAACAATTAAAGGCAACTGCATTCACATTAGTGAGACTTAAATCAATTTAGTGTGCTTATCACATTTCAAAATATATATGCATATGGAAAGTAGGTTTGCAGTACATATGAATTGCTAGCCTAGGATACTAAACATTTAGGAGCAATTAATTTGCACATGAGGTTGTACTTATTAAACTGAATTTCATAAAGCAATTAGGCCAAATCAGTTGTTGCAACTGACAAAACAAAGTGATATATTTACATGAGGCTATACTAATAAAAACTGAAATTCATCGAGCAATCAGGCTACATCACTTTCTGCAATAGACAAATTAAAATAGAGAGGAGGGGAGGAGTTCAGGTTTAGACTAGTATAGCAAACTGTTGCATTCAGCACTAAGGATGAAGCATTTCCCTCATATGCTTTGCATGCATTTACTGGAAAACAGGCTTTAAACAGCTGTTGCTAGCAATTCTAACCAGGCTGCAGGGCTGAGAGCATGTAATTCAGGCAGCTATAGCATTCAGATACACGCCGCATCAAGGAGGGAGTGTTTTCCACCTTAGCTTTACCTACATGTAAGAAATGCAACTAAGACAGCTATCACTACTAGTTCTATGCAAAATGCAGGGTAGAGGTGAGTAGATTCAGGCCAATTTAGCACTGTGACGTACTCTGAACCTCACAATGCCAGGAACAAGCTTTATCTGCTACAGTGTTGTGAAGATGTGTAGCAATCAGGCTAGAATGGCTATCGCTAATGCATTTAGGACAGTGAAAGGGGAAGTGGATTAGATTAAGGCAGGTACAGCACTCTGAGCCTTGCAATGCTAATGAGTGAGTGTTGACTACTGCACCACAATCGTTTTGCTTAAATACACCTTAATCAGGCTAAAATTAGGCTAGAATAGATGTTGCTAATACATTTAAGATAATAAAAGGGGAAGGGGGTTAGATTCAGGCAGGTATAGCACTCAGAGGCTCACAAAGCTAATGAGCGAGCGTTTACCACTGCAAGACAATCATTTTGCTTACATATACCTTAATTAGGCTTAAATTGCTATCACTCATGGATTTAGGTAGATAGATGGGCATTTTGCATCAGATTCAGTGAGATATGGCACTCTAGTGCACACTTCGCCAAGAAGCATTTGTTTCCCACTATAGTTGATACAAATATACAGAAAACACACTAGAACAGCTGTCACCCATGTATTTCAGTTAGTAGCAGGGCAGAGGGCATTTGATTTGGATAGAAATATCAATGTGGAGCATGTAACACCAAAGAGTGAGCATACTGACTTCATGGTAACTATGCATACATTCATGTACTGTTATTGCTAATGCCAGTAAATAAATTGTAGCTGAAAGTAAAGGCAACAGTAGGGAGCACAATTGTAGTCAGCATACAGTAGCAAATACACCAGTGATAGGCAAAATTTAACTATGAGTGGAGCCAGCAGCCTACGCAGTTAAGAATATGAGGGGACTGGATCAATCTTAAAAATGGTGCCACGGGAGAACACCTATTTTTATAGGATTAGGAGGAGGGTCTAGGAAAGAGTACTAAGAGGGAGAAGAGAAAGGAATTACACAAGGGCTTCATAGGCAGCTGGAAAAAAACAGGGAGGGCTAAGGCAGGAAGTTAGGTGGTAGCTGGGAGTGGAGGAATGGGAGGAGGTTGGTAATAGAGATTGTTAGAGCCAAGGAGATGGAAGAGCAAGTCAGCAAGCAACAATCAGTGAGGAGAGTAGCAGCACAGGTCAGAGAAGGCTCAGGGTGAGGTACAGCTTTGTGAGAAGAGACTGAGGGGAAGGAGAGAGAATATAAGGCAAAAGAGCAGAGTAGAACAGAGAATATCAGATAACTTACTTGTACTCAGCAATGTCTTAGTACAGAGTTGGGGAAGGGCAATAGAGCAGTATAGCACATACAATATTTAGTGGCTTTTTAGTTTCCAATGCAGTATTTAAAGTAGATAAATGTCACCATCTAGTGGGCAGATTAGGTTACTGCAGTGGAGGGGTACGGGCATCTAAGGGGGAATGATGGACTGGAGGGAACAGGATGAGTGGACTTTGCGGTAGGCTGGTAGCATGCACACGTAGGATTACAATATTGTTATTGGGTATGCAGACGACTTTACAAATAGATACATACAATTAGGTTTCTTTTGATTGTTAATTACAACTTCAGGTTCTGGGTTTGAGTACAGCACTGGAAAATTAGGCATTTGCTTTAGGTTGTTTCAACAGGCAGGAAGACCGAGGTGGGAAGTTTCAACGGCCCCATGCTAAAGGATAACACTGTCCAAACTGCAAATTCCTTTACTAATGCACTCTATGGGCACCTACAAGAATGCATGGACCATGCTATTCCAAACAATACCAAGACTCAGTCCTCCAAGAAAAGGAAACCAATCTGGTGGACTCCTGCCATAAAGAAGCTATACAATAGAGGGAGGAAACTAGTACAGAAAAGAGTAAAATCCCAAGAAAGGAAGACATCCCTGATCAGTATCAGCAAGAAACTATGTTCCCTCATAAAATCATCCAAGGCTAGCTTAGAAAGAAAAATTGCCATGGACTCCAGAGATAACCACAAGGCATTCTTTAGCTATGTCAAGAATCTAAGTGGCAATTCTCAGATCTGCTCTGAGTTAGTGCATAATGGCACAAAATACACTGAACCGACCGATATAGCCGACATCCTGGCAGACAGGTTCAGTGCAAACTTCACCCCCAAAAGGACCGATAACTATACCAGAAGAATGTAGTACCCCTGAAATCACAGAAACGCAGGTTAAAACAGCCCTCTCCAAAGCCAAAAACACAGCATCAATGTGGCCGGACGGTGTCCCAGGCTGTATCCTACATGAGCTCAAAGATGAACTTACTCCTCACCTAAACACACTCTTTAAACAGCTTCTCCACAGGCTACATGCCCACAGAGTGACGCACAGCAACGGTTATTCCACTCCACAAAGGTGGAGCCACAACGGACCCTGGGAACTATCACCCTACAAGTCTGACTAGCTTGGTCTGCAAAGCTATGGAGTGCATCATTATGGATCTCATTAACAGAGACATTGGAAACCTCCAAACACTGGACACTACCCAGGTTGGCTTTGTTAAGGGTAGATCATGCCTCCTAAACCTGGTGGACTTTTTTGAAACAGTTACCAAGGCTATAGGCGAGGGAAAGGTGGTCCACACAGCCTACCTAGACCTTGCAAAGGCCTTCAACACCATTCCCCACTCAGGTGTTATAGACAAGCTCACCAGCCTGAACATAAACCCCTATGTCATGAGATGGGTTGCCAACAGGCTCAAGGACAGAACCCACATGGTAAGAGTTGCAGGAGCTAGGTCTGACTCTAAACCGATTACAAGTGGCATTCCCCAGGGCTCAGTCCTAGGAACCATCCTGTTTGGCATATACTTCTCAGAAGTACAGGCAAGCACAGGGAGACTATGGCTGACCAAGTTTGCAGATGACTGTAAACTAGGGGCTATAATTGACTCTCAGGTTTACACAGACATCCTGCAAAAGGGTCTCACTGAGACAGATACCTGGTGTCAAAACCATGGCCTCAAGCTAAATGCCAAAATGTGCATAGTCATCCCCTTTGGAAAAAACAAAGTACCCACAAACTACCACATAGGTGGTAGCCCCCTAAATATGGAAGACGTAATAAGAGATCTGGGGACGCAAGTAGATAGTAATCTCTCCTTTGATAATCATTTTGCCAAAGTGGTTAGAAAATCCTTCTGTGTGGCCCACCTAATCACAAAAGGGTTTGCATCCAGATTGAAAGAGATCATTGGGCCCCTCTATGCATCACTCATCAGACCCATCATAGAGTACAATGCCCCATTTGGGATGTACCTTACAAGACACCTGCAACAACTGGAAAGACCACAGAAGTACCTCACCAAGACGATAACTGGTCTCAAGCAGATGCCCTATGCAGTTCGACTGAAGAAACTCCAGCTGTACTCGGTTGCATACTGCCTACTCAGAGGTGATCTCTGCCTGACATACAAGGCCATGTCCAACCCAGAATTGATGGACATGCTCCACCTAAGGAAAACCATATCCCCTTGAGACACACGCTCCAGGGATTGAAACCTCACCACAACAATAAATAGGACATGCTGGAGGGATAGATTCCGATCCCAGAGACTTCCCATGCTCTGGAACAAGATTCCAATCTACATTAGGCAGAGCTCTTCGCTAACCCTCTTCAAGAGAAACCTTGACGAGTGGATGGGAAACAATAAGTTTACCCAAGGGATCACTTCAATGGCTCTGCTGGACAGAGGCACAGGGAACTAATCTAAGGGGGTAGCGAAAGCCAACACATTCCGGCTAGGCTTACAAATGCCTTCAGGCAGATAGCTTAGTACCTAGCTATGAACCTATGAACCTATATATGTGTGTGTGTATTTATACATGTATATATATATATATATATATATATATATATATATATATATATATATATATATATATATATATATGTGTGTGTGTGTAAGTATGGAGGTGTATATATATATATATATATATATATATATATATATATATATATATATATATATATATATATATATATATATATATATATATATATATATATATGGGTCTACTTTCATAGACCACACAAGTTAACCCCAAACAACCGAAAACACACCACACCAACAACTCATAATAGACACCACAACACCGACACAAAACGTCAACTACACATTACACACAACAACATATCCACTAACCTTAACCTAAACCCTAACCCTAACGTCCGACACTCACTTACCCAACCCGCACCCTAACCCTAACTCACTTAACACACCCCTAAACCTCAACACCGTCACTATCCTTACCCTACCTGCACCCTAACCCTAACTCACTTAACCCACCCTAAACCTCAACACACTTACCCTACCTGCACCCTAACCCTAACTCACTTAACCCACCCTAAAACATTCAGCCCGTCACTATCGCACACTCACTCCACCCGCATTCTAACCCTGACACACTTAACACTTCCCTACACTGCTCTACGTCACTTCCACACACTTACCTCACCGGAACCCTTAGTCCGACACCACCGCACACTCACCTTTTTCACACCCTAACCTAAAATCCCTCACTATCGTACACTTACCTGTCTGCTCCCCAATCCTAAATCTTTCATTTTCGCACACTTACCGTATCACGCTCACACACTGCCGTTGTCGGTCTCTCAGCTGTCGGGATATCGCGTTTTCGGTAACCTACCTGTTCGGTCATTCCGTCTCGGTCTTCCGGGTGTCGGTGATGTGGCGCTTCGGTCTATGAAAGTAGACCCATATATATATATATATATATATATATATATATATATATATATATATATATATATATGGGTATGTGTATGCATATGTTTATATGCATTATACATTTGCATAATACATGTATAGATATAGGTATGAATATGTTGTGGGTGTGAATATTATATATGTGTGCCTAATATGTGTACATATATGTATGGATAGATTCCTGTCCCAGAGACTTCCCATACTCTGGAACAGGCTACCCATCTATGTCAAGCAAAGTTCTTCATTAGCACTCTTCAAGAAAAATCTTGATGAGTGGATGGGAAATAGGAAATACACCCCGGGGATCACTTCTGTGTCTCTGCTCAACAGTGGCACAAGAAAATAACTTTCTTGGATGATGTAAGCCAGGGAACCTTGCTGGCTAGGCTTACATAGGCCCTCGGGCTGATAGCCTAGTACCTACCTATGAACGTATGAACCTATGAGTCCAGGGTAACTCAAGGCAGGATACACCAGGAAGGTTTAGCTTGGGTTTCTTTTGATTGTTAATTACAGCTTCAGGTTATGGGGTCGAGTATAGCACTGGAAAATTAGGCGTTTGCTTTAGGTTGTTTCAACAGACAGGAATCCAGGGTAACTCAAGGCAGGATACACCAGGGAAGGTTTACTACGAGTGGATCCAGCAGCCTATGCAGTTAAAGATATGAGGTGTCTGGATCAAGTACTAAATATTTCAAAGTAAATGGTCAACAAACTTATTTACACAGCATACCAGATTATGGAAACATATTTTTCAGGATATTGTGAGTAAAATCAAAAATACAGTACAAAATACACATAGTGGACAGAGTTGGGATTACATTCTTCAAACGGTAAGTGTGATGCAGTTGCAGAGTTTATTAGTTGCCAGGTGATATTTTAGAGTAGATTTGAATTTTACAGGTCACTTGAAAGCCTGATGTGGTTTGAGAATTTGTTCCAAACCTTGGAGATGACAACTTCTCTCAGTGACTCACTGTAATAATTACTTGATTTATCAGCAACATTTAGTTTACATTCTGAGGATCTTAGGGCTGTTTGATATATGACACTTTATCAGAGTTTACAATGAGGGTGTTTTAAGTGGATGGTGAAGTTTTTTTGTGTGCTTTGAGTAGCTAGAAGAGGGTAATGTGTTGAGGAAGATCATGCCATTTGGAGGTATTCAGCTACATCCAGTGGTGGGTGCAGTTTGGGAGACTGCAGCTGAATTTGCTAATTTTGTTCTGCGTACTTTTTAGTTTGTCTTTGATGGAAGAATTGAGAATTGTCAGTTTTTTGAGCCATATAGGAGACTATTAAGGTGAAGGAAGGTGGCAGCTATTTTTTACTATGATCACTGAGCAAATGTTTGTTCTGTAAAGAGAGCCTAGTTTGCATTATGTCTTTTTGACTGCAGTGTCTACGTGCAGATCAAATTTTAAAGTATCAGTGATAACTCCTAGTTAGTTTGTGTTGGTGATTTCTTTCAATTTTTGTGTTGTTTGAAGAGATACTATTAAGCTCAGTGTTGTTTTGATTTATGTTTTTGGGAAGGAATAGGATTGGTTTGGTTTTGTTGGGTGTTTAAAACCAATTGGCATTTATTTAGCCATTTTAATACAGAGGTGAAAGCTTCCTGTGTGATAGTTTCTAAGGCAGAAAGATTTGGGGCTGAGAATACTAATGATGAGTCATCATCATATTACATTATGGTGGCAAGTTTGATTCCTTGTGCATCTCATTAGTGAAGATACTGAAAAGTGTTAGCCCCAAGTATGGAACCTTGGGGGACTCCTGTAGTGGCTGGGAGAAATGTGGCATGGGAGTGATTCCATTTCCCAGAATGGGTGTGATTGTTTAGGTAGCTAGCTGAACAGCTAGTTGAGAGAGGTGTGAGGCCTATAAAATTTAGTCTTTGGAGGAGTAGCTGATGTGGTAGGCTTTTGACAAGTCTAGGAAAAGGGTGGAGGAAAAAAAACTACCCATGTTTTTAGCTTGATTAACGGTATCAAGAAATGTATGGCAGTTTCAGTACTTTGATGTGGTGAAAACGTCATGTTGGGTAAGAGAAGTAATTGCTCAAGTAGAAAGGCTAGGAGTTGCTGATGCATGCATTTTTCAAATACTTTGGTGAGGGGAGAAGTGATTACTATAGGGCAATAGTTTGACAGTTCAATAAATGTGCCACCTTATTGTAATGGGATTATGAAGGAAGCTCAATATAGGGCTGGGAATGTAGTTTTCTGTAATGGATCTATTAATTAGGATAGATACAGGGTAGCAAATGGTTTTGGCAGCTATACTGAGGTATTTGGATGGCAAGTTGTTAGAAGTTAGTGTTGCAAGTTTCAGTTTTTTAATGTATCTATTGATGGTACTTGTTTGGATGGTTGTTAGGTTGATTTGGGCTGTGGAGCTATGGTCGGGGGAATGGATGAGGTGAGTACAGGTTATTATTGTTCGAATTAAGTAGAGTACTGGATATGAAGTGTTTGTTAAATTTGTCTGCCTGCTAGTTTCAGATGGCAAAGAATATAAGGTGGGTTTTCTGTCTACTTTAAGGGGTTGTTTAAATGTTGCCAAAATCTTTTGGATTTTGTGTGGTCTGGTTTGTGGAGTGAGAGTTCTTTTAATCATATTGAACCTGAGCCTTTGTGTGATTTCTGATGCTCTGATATGAATCACAGTAGGACTGAATCCTAGTTTTTTGCCATTATTTCCAATCTCTGTATCTGTCTACTTGTCTGTCTGTCTGTCGTGAGTTGTTTAGTTTGACTGGTCAGCCATGGGCCAGAATTTATTTTCACTCATTTATGTCACAGTGGGGCTTTTTGATTTATTGAAATGTCAGATAGGTCATCTAAAGGTAGATATTTGAAAGGTTCTAACTCACTTTGTTTAAGTATGAGTTAAATATAGATTTATCAAAATTGGTTATATTTTTCACAAAGAGTTAAAGTACAGGGGTTAGGTGTGCTAGTGGTAGTCTCTGTTTTTTTTTTTAATTTCTGCAAGTCTTTTGGGTTTCTAATACCATGATGGGAACAGAACCCATTCCTAAGTCAAAGTATGATTAAAGTTCATGAAATTAGTATTGATCCAATCTTTGGTGTTAGCCCAAACTGCTCTTTGTGATGCACACAGTGTACCCAGTAATGACTCCTTCTGCAATTCATATAGAGTTACATTTACTGAAAACATATCTAAGTACGACTGTAAATTCTTTTTTATAAGACCCATTGTTTCTACCACTACTGGAACTATCTGAGTATCCTTCTTCCACATCGCCATAATTTCTGCCTGCAAATCCTGGTATTTTATGACTTTGTGTCCTCTGTACATAAGACACTATAGTCACTGGGTGTAGCAATGTCAATGGTCATTGCTACTTTTGTCTTCTTGTCATGGACTACTATAGATGTTTTCTCACATCGATTTTTGACATGTTGGTAACAGGTGATCCCATGTAATATAAATTTCATCATTTTCTATAATGCTTTGTAGCTCATGTTTCCAGTGTTTTTCAGCTACTTTAATATTATAATGCTTGCACAATGCCCAATGTAACAGTCTTGCCACATTATTATGCCTTTCAGTATACAGTCCTTCTGCCATTAGTATATCGCAGACAGCAAAAAGATGTGTGACTGCTTCTAGTTCTGTTTTAAAAAAAACTACATTTGTCTTTCTCCCACATGTTCAATGGAATTTGAAAACTAATGTGCTTGTAGTGCACTATTGTGGGCCGCCAATATGAACCTTTCATCTTTTGGTTTGAATTCACCTCTCCATAACCATTCTTGCATTTGATCCTGATCAATATGATGATGTTCTAAGAGTTTTCTACACTCGCAACTATATTTATGCATTTTTAACATTTTTTGCCTTCTTATCTGATCCTTCACCTTATATTATTTCTTTTGTTTTTGGCACATTCATTCACCGCCTGATTTTTATCTACTTCTGGTTTGATTTCCATTCCCACTTAATGCCAATATGCTTCTGCTAATCTTAGATTTATTCTCCTCATGTTTCAAAACTTTCCTTATGTTTGGATCTTGCGAGGTCAGCAGATATGTATGCAGTCCTGTGATTGCAGCTCTGTATGTGTAATCAATTTCAAGGAGGCCTATACCTCCTTCAGAATGGGGAATATGAAGTCTTGGTATGCACTGATTTTTATAAATCATTTGGTGAGCATGAAGCATCCTTCTTGTTTTCCTGTCCAACTTATCCAACACCTTTTGGGGCCAGTCAGTCACTCCAAAACTGTAAGTTAGGACAGGAAGAGCAAATTGGTTTATAGCTTGGACTTTGTTCCTAGATGTCAATGCTGTTTTTCAGTATTAATTTAAGTCTTCTAAAATATTCCTTACTAAGTTTTAGTCACATTTTTTATGTTTTATTGTTGCTTAATTCTTTTACATCACATTCCTGTTCCAAACTGATGTTTTCTTGGTGCTGCAGCTTTCCTGCTTTAAAGGTTGCTTTTGCACATTTATCAAGACCAAATGACATTCTTATATCATTTGAAAAATTTTCAACCTCTTGCAGTTGTACTTTCAGTTCCTCATTTGCTGAACTACACAATTTTAAATCATCTACAAAAAGAAGATGAGAAGTCTTTCCATTTTGTTGTTTTCTGGGAGCCAAATTGTAGCCATGACCTAATATGTTAAGTAGGCAGCTTAATGGGTTGAGGGAAAAATAAAAGAGCAGAGGTGACAAACAGTCACCCTGGAATATCTCCCTTTGAATTTTTATCCCTTAAATAATAATCTGTCCTTTATCAAGGCTTAACTGCAATGTGGTTTACCACTGTTTTGTGGTTGCTGTAATGTAATCGATCAGTGTAGGGTCTATCTTACACATTTTAAGCACTCATTTATCCATGAATGTGGGGTACTGTCAAATGCTATTGTGTAGTCTACCCATGCCATACTTAAATTCTTCCCCTTTTTACAGTTCTCCAGTATGACCTTATTTAACCACAAATTATCATTTGCTTTATATGACTTTCTTTTATTACCCTTTTGTTCTATTCCCATGATTGAGTTTTCTTCTAAATGACTGTGAACTCTGTCATCCAGTGTATAGTTTATAAGCCATTGGTAGGCAAGTTATTGGTCTATAGTTTTTAGGATAGCTTGCAGGCTCAGTCTCAAGTAGGAGTATTGTTTTTCCTGTTGTTAACCAGGTTGGAGTGTGTTTGGGGTGCACATATAAGTAGTTCTTACTCATGGTTAAATCTTCATGAAAAGATGTTAGTACTTTTAGCCAAAAGATAGGTGCTGCATCTGGGCTTGGGGTTTACCAATTAGGAGGTTTTCTTAACTTTGTTTCAATCTCTCTGGCCATTACCTCATCCCATTTCATATTACGTACATTTGAACGTTTTATTCTTTCTATACTTCTTCTATCCATTTAGCATCTTTGTTATGTTCCACAGGATGTTCATAGATATTTCTCCAAAATGTGTCTATTTCTTCTCTTTTTGGTGGTGTTTCAATTCCTTTTACCTTGTTTCCCAATTCTCTATAAAACATTTTTGGGTCATCAATAAATTGTTTATTTTGTTCTTTTCCTTTATATTTATCTGCAAATGTTCTAAGTTTTTCTGCCTGTACTGGCATTTTTAGTTTATTATTTGTGTTAGTGCATGATAGATCCTGATCTGTTCTGAAACTGCACATTGTTTTATCACATCTGTCTGAGTATTTTTGTTGATCTGTTCCCTCTCCTATACTGTTCTAACAGTGGCACCTCTCATCTTAATTGCTTTATAGTGTTCTCTATTTGAATCTTCCATGATGGGATTTGAGTTATCCCCTTCATTTCCCTTACTACCAAGTGTTAATGTGGTAAGACTTTATCTTATTAATTTATTTGCACAGTAATATATCCTATCTACTTCTGTTATATTGCTTGAATCTCTATGGACAGTCCTAATTACTGTGTTCATTTGTTTTATCAGCCTTCTAACTTTTGGGGTTTTATTGACTTTCTGTATTCTATTTCTTTCATTGATCTTAATATGTTTGTTCATCTCTACTGAATCAAGCAACTCTTCTCTTAGATCATTTTGGTTTATTTATTTATTTTTAATTTAGTTAACATTTGTTTTTTTTTAACATGTTTACCAGGAAAGTCTGACTTGGAACAAAGCCAATTTTCAGTGGAGGCCCAGGGAGAAATGCTCCAGAAGCATCTATTTATAATGTGGGAGGAAACCAGAGCACATGGAGGAATACAGGGAGGGCATGCGGACTCCATACAGAAGGTACCCCAACCGAGAATAGAACAGGAGAACCTCTTGCTGTGAGGTGACACTGCACCACTGTGCCATTTTAAACTGAGGGCACATTCTTTGTTCTCCATTTTCTGCAAGCATTCTATAGAAAGTTTCAGAGCATCTTGCTGTGCCACATTCTCTTCAGTTTCATCCAGTGCCATCCATTGCTCTTTCATACAGGAACTGATAAGCCTATCACTCAAAACATTGACTGTGTCTGAGTTGCCACAGTTTTTTGTTCCTTCCCTTGCTGGGTAACTCCAACTGAACATCTGTACTGATTTCCTATGAAAAGCTCCAAAATATCTTCATATGGCAACTGATCAGATGTTTCCTCACTCCACTGTTTTCTCCTTAATTTGGGAATCCATTGCTCTAGCTTGCTGTGATGTTATCTGAATTAGATTTTCTACACTAAATCCTTCGCAGGTAATCTATAACTTTAGTTTCTATTTCATTAACTTCTCAATTACTGATCTTCTTTACTACTTTTCCTATTTGTTTTCTTATTCTGCATTGTAAAATGTTCTATGTCTGGATGCCTTTGGCTGCATTTCTCCTCAGATATCTTTGGTGCCTCTCTTTTTGTATTAATTAGTTTTGCTTTTCCTTTGCATAGATACTGCACCATATCAAATCTCTTTCTTTCCCATAAATATATTTCTTCTTCAGATATCTCCTGCTCCTCCTTTTTCTTCTTACTTTGGGGGCTCACTGTTCCATCATGCTGTGATATAAAACCTGTGTTAGACTTTTTACACTAAATCCTTAATTTTGCAAGTATTCCATAACTTCAGCTTTTTTTTTCACTTCTACTTTGCTTATCTTCTGATCTGCATTCCCTCTTTATGATCTTATTTTTGTATTGTGAAATTTTCCATATCTGGATGCCTTTGCCTATACTTTTCTTTGAATGTCTTTGGGAATGCCTTTTTTGTGTTGGTTAATTTTGGCTTTCTCCTTTGCATAAATATTGCACCATATCAGATCCCTCATTCTTTCCCATGTCCATATTTCTTTTTATACCTTTCAAAAGTCTCTAGATTTTGTTCTTTATATTTTCTCACTTCCTCTGTCACTTTTTTCCCAAACAGTTCAAGGTTTCTTGCTCTATATAATGTTTTTCATAAATCTGTTGTATTAATGAACAAAATTTTTATTTAAAGGTTCTGGCAGTTTTTCTTATGGAAGTATTTTTTCCTTTAATTTCTCTCTTAATCTTTGTGTATATCTTTTGTCTAGAAATTTTGGGCTACTTGCATAATAGTAACAATACATAATTTCTTTCTTATCCTCAATAGTCCACTCTGTCATCTTTATGGCTCTTTTTTGGCCTATCAGTTTTTGAGATTTTTGTGGACTGTTATTTCCTTCTACAACAGGAGGGGCATCCTCTCCTTGGATCTAGCCTAGCCCCATTGTAGAAATATTTCCATGTCTTGAGGATTCTACACTGTCATTTTTTCCAGTCTTGGAACCAGTGTACCTACCAGGAATGAGCACTTTTTTATCCTGGGTCTTATGCACCCAGCTATCTTTTTCATTTTTTAACTTACTTCTGTCCATGATATATGTTATATAAAATGGATTCACTTCATAATCTCGAAATACTGAAATCTCGAATTTCAGTATCTCGAGACAATGAAGCTGAAAATCCATAAACTTTAAACCCCAAAAGCACGAAATTTAAAATCATGATTTCTACACTAAACATACCACAAACACAAACACAAACATACTCATCCCTTCACATACAAAAACATCTACCTACATACAAGCAGGGGGGCAAGCCCCCATGCACCCCCCATACCCCCTACTTAAATATACTAACTCAGAGGTCGCACTACACAGACAAACACACAGAAACACCACCACACAAGCTACCCACGCACACACACATCATACTAACAAAGCACACAGACACACACTAAAGCCCCTTCCCGAAACCCGTACAATACAAACACTTACCTACATCTCCAACCACCCACTCACACACCGCAACATCTGAACTTCTAATTCAAAATCTCTGAACTTCGGGATTTTGAATTTCACGCTTTTGGGGTTTCGGTATTCTGCACTTTCACCCTTCTGGTCTCGGGCTACTGACATTTCGGATTTCAGTAGTTCAAGATTCTGAAGGGAATCCTGTAAAAGACAGTTCATATATCAGTGTTGGCTTGGTGATATTTTGTGACAAACAGAGTCCACCTCATATACGTACACGACTTGAGGATGAATTTAATTCCAGCAACACTACTCTGCTTTGCTTGCTGACTTAAATTCTCTCTATTTGGACCTCCATAATCTCTCTATTTGGACCCTATCATATGTCTGTTCAGACGCTTGTGGATCTGTTCATGTAGGTGTAATGATGATAACTGAGACAATCTGGGAGAGTACTGGCTAACTTAATTATGACTGTATGAATACCCATGCAATTGTCCATGTCCCATTTGCTTGATCTACATGGAGAGCCTATAGAAGTCTATAGCAGAAGTGAGGGAGATGAAGAGTACTAAATTTGTCTCTGCACTCTGTTTTATTGATCTGCTAAAGCAGACTTACACTCCTTGTAATGGTACTTGTGGAAATACTTGATTTGCAAAGGTACAAGAGCTCCTGGACTACTGGGACACTGATTGTTTGGAAGACAAAGCATAGGCTTTCTCTGAGGTGCAATATAAGACCTAAAAAGGGACAGTGCTTCTTGTCTTTTCTGGTAGCTTAATGATCCTCTTTGTTAGGAACCTCTGGAATCTTCCCAACCATTTGATTTGTCTGGTGAAGTATATCCCAAAGCAGGCATTGGGTTCTGTAACTAGCCTGATCAGTGCTGGGAAGGAACAGGATTAGCCACAAGGGGACAATGACATCTATACATCTGGATGATATTCCCTCTGATGATTAGCTGTGCCAATTCGATTGATTTCCTGACAGATCGTCTGCATGATAACCAAAAGAGAGGGCATTATTGCCATAGGTTCCCAGATCTCTACCTACATTTTCATTTTGAAATGGGATATGATTAATGCTATATATTGGGTGGGGTGGGGTGGGGGGCGTTTGTCTGCCAAATATAATGATTTTGTATTTTTTAACATTTAAATTAAGCCCACCTTCAATATGCCAGGCATGTATTAGTGGAAGTTCCTGCAAAAGGGTTTCTGTGTCAGAGAGGATTTAACAATGACAAGCCACAAAATGGGTTAGCCACATGTCTTGACTTTTAGTCTGTAGATCAGAGAAGTAAATAGTAAAAGATGCTGTGCCAGCACTGAAACTTGTAGGACACCACTTGTCAACTTCATTTTTTCTTGTGCTGCCTCTGCCACCATATGAGTTTTGTCTTTTAGGTCATTTGTTACACATCTTAAATACATAGATGTATAGATTAGTACTAGGCTAACTGCCCTTGCGAGCTATTTTTAAGCCTAGCCAATTATCCCTTGTGAGACTCAAACCGTGCACCTTGTGTTTGTAAAGCAAACACCTTAACCATTAGGCCACCCTCCTATTTACAATGCATTTAGTTTATTAATTATGCTAACATGGGGGATAGTGTCAAATGCCTTAGCCAAATCAAGGTAGGTTTTGTGTACAATATATCTACTGCCAACCACTTGTGTTACCTTTTTCAAGAAATTTACCAGGTTCATTAGACAGGCTCAGCCTTTTACAAAAACAAATTGTTGTGGATCTAGTATGAAGATATTTTTAATGTCTGTGTTAATCATGTTTGTTATAATGTGTTCCATTGCCTAACAAATAAGTCTCAGCAGGCTGATGGGCCTATAGTTTCAGGGTTTGTAGTAGGGTCACCATTATGGAGTGGTATCAGCAGTAATGTAGCAATGCTCAGGCTAAATAGCTTATGGAGTGGTTTCACCAAGGCATAATTAGTACTATTAAACAAAGACTCCAGTATGCTATCTGCTCTGATGGAGGAACTATTCTTAATCATGGACAGCACTTTCCGTACATATCTACACTTATTATAGGTTCATAGGTTCATAGGTAGGTACTAGGCTATCGGCCTGAGGGCCTATGTAAACATAGCCAACAGGGTCCGTTAAATTTATCTTTTTGTGTGCTGAATGCTAGACCATTTCCTTACATTTTTGAAACACTTTTCCCAAGAGGTCAAGGCCTGCTTGTAGTTTTTCAATTCACAGGTACATAATGACAAGAGTTTTTGACATTATTTCTCTCTTTCTTTACATTTTGTTAAAGTGTACTCTGAAATATCTATGCAGCTGAATTTAAGCAGCAAAATAATTCTTTGCATTTCCCTCATACTAAATGATTATTAATGGTTGTTATTTTCCTGCTCTTAAGCTAAAGGTACATTTACCGGTATTCTGAGTTAACTAAAAACTTTGACACAATTTTTGAGATTATGTCATCAATGTCATAATGGGTAAATCTGTCAGTCTCATGTCCACTCACAGGTGCAATCTAGTGAAGCTGTATGGGCGATAGATAATGGCACATCACTCTCTGTGAGAGTGATGCAAACAGATGTACAAATCGGTATACCAACATCCAGATCTGTGTCTTTTCTGCAGCAACGTGATCAATTTTTCACTGTTCAAGTAAGTGTAAGATGCATCTGCTGGGCATAAAATTAATCAACTTTATGTATTTTTGTTTTTTGACGACAAAATTGATTTCATGAAGACATAATCCTTTTCAGTCATGACGAGGTCAAGGTCAGCAAAATGCATGGTGGAAGATAGCAGCATAATTAATGAAGTGCAAATCACTGATAAAAGCATGTGTACAAAGACTGTTCTACATTTCCATATGCTCACTCCTGCAGACTCAGTCTTTTGATTTGATGGACAACAGCAATGACTGATGAATGAGGAAGAGGAAAATAGCCATGAGTGTTGGAAATGTGCATTCACTTCCAGAACTTATCCAACTCAGCCCTCGTCGTGCAAGAGTAGCCCCCCTTACATATGGCACATGTTTCTGGACAATGTGAACAATATCAATCCAACTTTTCATTCTAAAAAAATATGGGACAGTATGTAGATTTTAACATATATTCTTGTACAAATATAATGATCCCTCCAAAGCCTACTCCTCGGTATGCATGGTGTATACGTGGCTGCATAATTAATAATAAGCTATTCAGTTGCATTGCTGGTATTCAGAGATCACATAAGGAAGTGTTGAGGCGAGCCAAAAGACAGCACGAAAGAAGCAATGCTAGAAACAACACATCAGTAGAGTCTTGTATCAGCCTACAATACCATGTTAAAAAATAAACAGTAAAAACTGCTTCTTGTATGACTTACTGATAGCTGTGAAAACCAATGAGCACAGCATGCAACATCATGATACCATGCTGTCATTGCATCTGCATGATAGCTAGACTATGTTTAAGATACAAACAAAACATTTCTTCCTATAGAACTGTGCTCTTTTTCTCAGAAGGTTGGACAAATACATAAAAAAGGCAGTAACAAGAAAAATGAAAAAGTGAAAATAAAGTACAGTCTGTACTAAGAAAGCCAGCTCCCTTTCTAAAAAATCTACTAATTATAACCCACTTTCTGTCCCACAATTTGCTATTCATACAAAGCCTAACTAAGAAAAGTATAAAGATCATAGTGAATGTTAAAAAATTTACCTAGAATTGCATTGTAAATAATGTCTGACAGAAAAGTGTCACTAAGGTTAAACTTCTGAAGGAGGAACAAAGAATTATAACCACTGATATTTAATTTTGAGGTCATAATTACTCATGTATATATCTGAAGCAT